>NW_024470418.1:0-56215 GCF_900496995.4 Aquila chrysaetos chrysaetos | reverse complement strand
CACCAAGGGACCACTGGGGAAACGCTGGGAAGGTCTAGGGGGGACACCGGGGGGAACCAGGGTTGGGGACATCAAGACGGTTCAAGAACTGGGGTTGGGGACATCAAGGGGACACGGGGGATGGTTGGGAGGTCTAGGGGAACCGGGACTGGGGTGGGTGTTGGGGGACATCCAAGGGGGACACTGGGCACGGTTGGGAAGTCTAGGGGGACCCACCCGGGACCAGGTGTTGGGGACATCAAGATGGGTTTTTCCAAGGACTGGGGGGTGGGTACATCAGGGACACGGGGGGGGGGGGGACATGGTTGGGAGGTCTAGAGGGACCACAAGGACTGGGGTGGTGACATCAAGGGACACCTGGGGGACACAGTTGGGAGGTTAGGGAAAACACCGGGGACGGGGTTGGGGACATCAAGGGGACACTGGGGACATGGTTGGGAAGGTCTAGGGGACACCAGGACTGGGGTTGGGGACATCAAGGGACACTGGGGACACGGTTGGGAAGGTCTAGGGGACACCGGGACCAGGGTTGGGGACATCAAGAGGTTCCAAGACTGGGGTTGGGGACATCAAGGGACACTGGGGACATGGTTGGGAGGTCTAGGGGACACCAGGACTGGGGTTGGGGACATCAAGGGACACTGGGGACACGGTTGGGAAGGTCTAGGGGACACCGGGACCGGGGTTGGGGACATCAAGGGACACTGGGGACATGGTTGGGAAGGTCTAGGGGACACCAGGACTGGGGTTGGGGACATCAAGGGACACTGGGGACACGGTTGGGAAGGTCTAGGGGACACCGGGACCAGGGTTGGGGACATCAAGAGGTTCCAAGACTGGGGTTGGGGACATCAAGGGACACTGGGGACATGGTTGGGAGGTCTAGGGGACACCAGGACTGGGGTTGGGGACACCAAGGGACACTGGGGACATGGTTGGGAAGGTCTAGGGGACACTGGGACCAGGGTTGGGGACATCAAGGGACACTGGGGACATGGTTGGGAAGGTCTAGGGGACACCGGGACCAGGGTTGGGGACATCAAGAGGTTCCAAGACTGGGGTTGGGGACATCAAGGGACACTGGGGACATGGTTGGGAGGTCTAGGGGACACCAGGACTGGGGTTGGGGACATCAAGGGACACTGGGGACATGGCTGGGAAGGTCTAGGGGACACCAGGATGCGGGTTGCAGACATCAAGGGACACTGGGACCATGGTTGGGAAGGTCAAAGGGACACAAGGACTGGGGTTTGGGGACATCGAGGGACACCAGGACTGGGGTTGGGGACACCAAGGGACATTAAGACTGTGGTTGGGAAGGTCTGGGGGACACCAGAACCAGGGTTGGGGACACCAGAACCAGGGTTGGGGACACCGAGGAGTGCCAGGGTTGGAGCTGGGGACACCAAGTGACAGCGGGACCGTGGTCGGGGACACCGAGGGCCACCAGGACCGTGGTCGGGGACCGCGGTGGCTCAGGTGTCCCCTGTCCCCGCAGGCGCCGCGGGACCGGGGCTGGAGGACGTGGCGGGGCTCTGCCTGGTGGCCTTCGTCCTCTGCGGGCTCTGCCGCTGGCTCAGCCCTGCCCGTGAGTAGTGTCCCCATCGTCCCCTCGTCCCCATCCCCGTGTCCTCCCATGTCACCCCTGTCCCCATGTCCCCCCTTTGATCCCCATGTCCCCCCTTTGATCCCCATGTTCCTCATCTCCATGTCCCCCCAATGTCCCCAAGCCCCTCCATGTCCCCCAATGTCCCCAAACCCCTCCCTGTCCCCATGTCCCCCCAATGTCGCCAAGCCCCCCCATGTCCCCAAGTCCTCCATGTCCCCATGTCCCCCCCCATGTCCCCAATGGCAGCAGCCACCTGACCCCCCCTCTCTCTCCCGCAGCCCCGTGCCTCGACCAGGAGCCCAAGGTAACGTCCCCGTCCCCATCCCCGCGGGGTGCCAGCCCCCCCCCCATGTCCCCAAGGTGTCCCCGAGCCTGACGTGTCCCCTCCCTCACAGAAAACGCAGTGACCCCACGCTGGAGCCTGACGACGACGAGCCAAATAAAGTCTTTTTTTCCCCAAAAGTGGTGGCAGTGGTTTTGTGTCCCCATGTCCCCCTGTCCCCCCATGTCCCCAAGCCCCCCCAATGTCCTCATATCCCCCCATGTCCCTTCCATGTCCCCCCATGTCCCCAAGCCCCCCCCAATGTCCTCATATCTCATGTCCCTTCCATGTCCCCCCTGTCCCAATGTCCCCCATATCCCCCCATGTCCCCCCCTTTGTCCCCCATGTCCCTCCTTGTCCCCCCATGTCCCCCCAAAGTCCCCATGTCCCCCATCCCCCATGTCCCCATATCCCCCCATACCGCTCATGTCCCTCGTGTCCCCCCATGTCCCCGAGCCCCCCCATGTCCCCCCTTGTCCCCTCATCCCCCATGTCCCCCCTGTGTCCCCTTGTCGCCCCCATGTCCCCCCAAAGTCCCCATGTCCCCCATGTCCCCCCATATCACTCATGTCCCCGTGTCCCCCATGTCCCCCCGTGTCCCCCGTGTCCCCCTTGTCCCTCCTTGTCCCCCCAAAGTCCCCATGTCCCCCATCCCCCATGTCCCCACATCCCCCATATCCCCCCATACCACTCATGTCCCCCGTGTCCCCCCATGTCCCCAAGCCCCCCCATGTCCCCCCGTGTCCCCCATGTCCCTCCTTGTCCCCCCATGTCCCCCCAAAGTCCCCATGTCCCCCATCCCCCATGTCCCCATATCCCCCCATACCACTCATGTCCCCCGTGTCCCCTCATGTCCCCAAGCCCCCCCATGTCCCCCCTTGTCCCCTCATCCCCCATGTCCCCCGTGTCCCCTTGTCGCCCCCATGTCCCCCCTGTGTCCCCATGTCCCCCATGTCCCCCCATATCACTCATGTCCCCCGTGTCCCCCCATGTCCCCAAGCCCCCCCATGTCCCCCCCGTGTCCCCCTTGTCCCCCATGTCCCTCCTTGTCCCCCCATGTCCCCCCAAAGTCCCCATGTCCCCCATCCCCCATGTCCCCATATCCCCCCATACCACTCATGTCCCCCGTGTCCCCCCATGTCCCCGAGCCCCCCCATGTCCCCCCTTGTCCCCTCATCCCCCATGTCGTCCCCGTGTCCCCCCATGTCCCGTCCCCCCTCCCCGGCGCTGACACTTCCCCATCGGAAGCCGCTCCCACCCCGCGGTTTCCTGCCGCCCTGTAGGGGCGGGGACGTGGAGCCGGGCCCGACGACACCTCCGGGTGACAGAGGGGACACCCCTGTCCCCCTTTTAACCCCCCCCCTCCCGGCAGAATCCAGCGCCGGGTTTTGGGAGGCGCCGAACCGGGGGGGAGGGGGCGGCGGCTCCGCTCCAGCGGCGGCTCCGATCCAGGCCGGGGTTTAGCGCTGACCCCGCCCCCTTCCCCTCCTCCGTGGCCCCGCCCCCCTCGGCGGTCTCCGCCCCCCCCCGCGCGCGCCTCTAGCGCCCCCCAGCGGCTCCCCGCGGCGCTGCGGGACCCCGGCGGCAGCGAGGGAGGCTGCAGGTGGGAGTGGGGGGGGAACTGGGAGGGACTGGGAGCACTGGGGGGGGACTGAGAGGGACTGGGGGGAACTGGGAGCACTGGGAGGGGGACTGGGAGCACTGGGAGGGACTGGGAGGGAGGACTGGGAGGGGACTGGGAGGGGGAACTGGGAGCACTGGGGGGGGAACTGGGAGCACTGGGAGGGACTGGGGGGACTGGGAGCACTGGGTGCATGGGGTTGGGGGGTGGTGGGAGTTTAATGGGAGGACTGGGAGCAGGAAGTGGTGGTGCTGGGAGGGGGAACTGGGGGGTGACTGGGACCAGGCTGGGAACCGGAACTGGGGGGACTGGGAGGGACTGGGGGGGGGACTGGGAGCACTGGGAGCACTGGGAGCACCGGGAGGGGGAACTGGGAGCACTGGGAGGACTGGGAGCAGGAAGTGGTGCCGGGAGAGGGAACTGGGAGGGACTGGGAGCACTGGGGTTTGGGGGATGAGGTTACTGGGAGCAGGGACTGGGAGCACTGGGATGACTAGGAGCAGGGAGTGGTGTTGCTAGGAACAGGAACTGGGAGGGACTGGGAGCACTGGGGGGACTGGGAGCACCGGGAGGGGAAACTGGGAGCACTGGGAGGATACTGGGAGCAGGAAGTGGTGCTGGGAGAGGGAACTGGGGGGAACTGGGAGGGACTGGGAGCACTGGGGTTCAGGGGATGAAGTTACTGGTAGCAGGGACTGGGAGCACTGGGATGACTGGGAGCAGGGAGTGGTGTTGGTGGGAACAGGAACTGGGATGGACTGGGAGCACTGGGTGTGGGGGCACAGGGAGCATGGGGTTGGGGGAATGGGGGTTACTGGGAGCAGGGGAGTGGGGGGGGTCAAGGGGGGCTGCAGAGCCATACTGGGAGCACTGGGAGGGCAGTGGGGCAGCACTGCTGCACTATGGGGCAGCACTGGGGTGCTACGGGGCAGCACTGGGAGCACTGGGGGAGCTGTGGGGCAGCACTGGGTGGCACGGGGCAGGACTGGGAGCCCTGGGACGCTATGGGGCAGCACTGGGAGCACTGGGGGTGGCAGCGGGACGGCACTGGGAGCACTGGGGGGGGCTGTGGGGCAGCACTGGGAGGCCACAGGATGGCACTGGGAGCACTGGGGGTGGCAGCGGGATGGCACTGGGAGCACTGAGGGGGCTGTGGGGCAGCACTGGGGGGCCACGGGACGGCACTGGGAGCACTGGGGTGCTATGGGGCAGCACTGGGAGCACTGGGGGGCCACGGGGGCAGCACTGGGAGCACTGGGGGGGCTGTGGGGCAGCACTGGGGGGCCACAGGATGGCACTGGGAGCACTGGGGGTGGCAGCGGGATGGCACTGGGAGCACTGGGGCGCTATGGGGCAGCACTGGGAGCACTGGTGGGGCTGTGGGGCAGCACTGGGGGGCCACGGAGTAGGACTGGGAGCACTGGGACGCTACGGGGCAGCACTGGGAGCACTGGGTGGTGGCAGCGGGACGTCACTGGGAGCACTGGGACGCTACGGGGCAGCACTGGGAGCACTAGGGGGGCTGTGGGGCAGCACTGGGGGGGCCACGGCATGGCACTGGGACCACTGGGGGTGGCAGCGGGATGGCACTGGGGAGCACTGAGGGGGCTGTGGGGCAGCACTGGGAGGCCATGGGGCAGCACTGGGAGCACTGGGGTGCTGTGGGGCAGCACTGGGAGCACTGGTGGGGGCTGTGGGGGAGCACTGGTGGGGCTGTGGGGCAGCACTGGGGGGCCACGGGACGGCACTGGGAGCACTGGGGCGCTGTGGGGCAGCACTGGGGGGGCTGAGCGGCGTCCCCTCTGTCCCAGCGCCCCCGTGACGGCGCCGTGGGGCTGAGCACTGGGAGCAACTGGGGCGCTGTGGGGCAGCACTGGGGGTGGCAGCGGGACGGCACTGGGAGCACTGGGGCGCTGTGGGGCAGCACTGGGGGGCTGAGCGGCGTCCCCTCTGTCCCAGCGCCCCCGTGACGGCGCCGCGGGGCTGAGCACTGGGAGCACTGGGGCGCTGTGGGGCAGCACTGGGGGGCTCTGAGCGGCGTCCCCTCTGTCCCAGCGCCCCCGTGACGGCGCCGCGGGGCTGGGGGGCTCGGAGCACTGGGAGCAATGGGGCGCTGTGGGGTGAGCCACTGGGGGGCTGAGCTTTTGGGGCCGTCCCCTCTGTCCCAGCGCACCGTGACGGCGGACGTTGGGGCTTGAGCACTGGGAGCACTGGGGTGCTGTGTAGGGCAGCAATGGGGGGCCTGAGACGGCCGTCCCCTATCGGTTCCCAGCGGCCCCGTGGACGGCGCCGCCGGGCTGAGCACTGGGAGCACTGGGGCGCTGTGGGGCAGCACCTGGGGGGCGAGCGGCGACGTCCCCCTGTCCCAGCGCCCCCGTGACGGCGCCGTGGGGCTGAGCGCGCCGTGGGGCTCCCCATGCTCCCGCGGGTGCTGCGGTTGTGCTGATGCTGGGAGAGGGGAAAAAAGGGCAAACGGGGCAGAGGCAGGAAGGGGGGTAGGCTCAGCCTAATAAAGGAACCGCCCCCCCGACGGCGACCCCCCCCGGGTGAGACTTGGGGGGCACTGGGGGGACTGGGGGGGGACTGGGAGGGGGGGAGGGGGGGGGGGTCTTGGGGACACCGGGGGGGTGCCAAGGGAGGGGGGAGGGGGTCTCGGGGGGGGGGCGCTGGGTGCTCTTGGGGGGGGCTGTGGGTGTCCTGAGGGGTGCTGGTTTCTACTGGGGGGGCACTGGGTGCTATGGGGGGGCACTGGGTGCTATGGGGGGTCACTGGTTTCTATTGGGGGGCCCTGGTTTCTACTGGGGGGGTCACTGGTTTCTACTGGGGGGGTCCCTGGTTTTCTATTGGGGGGCCCTGGTTTCTACTGGGGGGGTCACTGTTTGCTCTTGGGGTGACTGGTTTCTACTGGGGTCCCTGGTTTCTACCAGGGGTGACTGGTTGCTCTTGGGGGTCACTGGTGTCTACTGGGGTCACTGGTTTCTATTGGGGGGTCCCTGGTTTCTCCTGGGGGTGACCAGTTGCTCTTGGGGTGACTGGTTTCTACTGGGGTGACTGGTTTTCTGCCGGGCCCCCCCGGTTTCCGTGGGGCTGACCAGTGTCTCTTGCGCTGAGTGGTTTTGATACGGGGTGGGACTGGTTTCTTTGCATGGGGGCCCCCGGTTTCCGCTGGGGCCTGAAACTGGTGCTGGGTCCCCCCTTGCGGGGGTTTGGATGTGTCTTACGGGGGGTGGGCACGTTGGTTTTTCTTACTGGGGGGCTCCCTGGGTTCTTTTAGCCCATGGCCCCCTGTTTTTTCTTAACTGGGGGGGTGGTTTGGGAACTGGTTTTTATGGCTGGGGGTGTCCCCCCCTTTTTTCCGTCTTGGTGGGGGGTGAACCAGTTTGTCCCCTCGCGGGGTGGAACTGGGGTTTATTTTGTTACATGGGGGGGTGGGAACTGGTTTCTAATGGGGGTGGGGGGAATTGGGGTTCTGGACCCTGGGGTTTTGCGGGGATAACTGGGTTGGCCCCCCGGCGGTGGAAACTGGGTTTTGGTTGCATGGGGTGATGGGGTTTGTTTCCCTTGGGGGTGGGGGACTGGTTTTTCTACTGGCGGGTTGGATGGGTTTGTCCCCGGGGGTGGGGTGGGGGGGGAAATGGTTTTGGTGACCCGCGGGGGGGGGACTGGGTTTTTTTTAACTGGGGTGAAATGGGGTTTATATGGGGTTTGTGGTTTGGACTGGTTTGTTTAGTCATGGGGGGTGGACTGGTTGTCTGCGGGGGGCTTGGATTGGGAGGGGACGTCCTCATGGTCGGGGGAAACTGGTTTTTTTCTAATGGGGGTGGGGATGGTTTTTGGTTCCTGGGGTGGGGGGGGGGGGGGACTGGTTCTTCCACAGGGGGGGCTGACGGTGTTTGGTCCCCTAGTGGGGGACTGGTTTGTCCGGGGGTTGATGGTTTTTGTACTGGGGGGGTGGGGGGAACATGGTTTTCCTCTTGGGGGGTTTGGGGGGGACTGGGTTTTCTTCGCGAGGGGGGCTGAAAACCCAGGCGGGTCCCTCGCGGGTTGGGGTGGTTGGAAAAAGGGGGGGGGGGGGGGGGGGGGGGACGAACTGGTTGTCCTGGGGGGGGGCAAAAAACCTTTGGGTTTCTCCCGGCAGTTGGGGGGGGGGGGGGGGAATGGTTTTTTTTCTATGGGGGTTGGGGGGGGGGGACTGGTTTTCTGGGCTGGGGAGGGGGGGGGGGGGGGGGGTGGGGGGGGGGGGGAACTGGTTTTGCCCCCGGGCGTGGGGGTGAAAATGGTTTGCCCCGGGGGTTTTGGGTGGGGGGGACTGGTTTGGTTCCTGGGGTTGGGGGGGGGGGGGGGTGGGACTGTGTTCTGACTGGGGTTTGGAACTGGTTTGTTGCCCCGGGTGGGAGACTTGGGTTTTGTCCTGGGGTTGAACTGGTTTTCTTCCTGGGGGGGTGGGACTTTGGTTGGCCCGCGGTGACCTGGTTTGTGCCCCCGCCGGTGGACTGGTTGGGGCCCCCGGGCCGGGTTGAAAACTGGTTTTTCTTTTCCCGGGGGGTGGGGGACTGGTTTGGCCCCCGGGCGGGTTTGGGGGACCCGGGGTTTGGCACCACGCGGTTTGGGGGACTCGGTTTCTCCCAGGGGGGTGTGGTGGACTTGGTCCCCCGCCGGGGCCAAGCCCGAGGGCCCGAGGCCCCGGAGCCCCGAGGCGGAGGAGGAGGGGAGGGAGGAGGGGGAAAGGAACGGAGGGAAAGAGGAGGAAAAGGAGGGGGGAGGGAGGCAGGGCCGGAGGGGGATGGTTGTTCGGGCGGGCTGGGAACCCCCCCGCACGCGGCATTCTTGCACTGCCCCCACGGGGACCCGGGGGGCGCCTTTGCGGGGGGCGGGCCCCGCTGCCCCGGCGCTTGGGTAACGGGGCAACCCCTGCTGGAGGGGCCCAAGGGGGCGGGCGGGGGCGGGGGGGACGGGGGGGTGCAACGGCCGCCCTTCGGGCACCCCCGGCCCCGTCCTCGGGCCACTTCCAAGCCCAAAACGGCATTCCGGGCCCGCGGGGGGGCCACCACGTCCTTGGGCGGGGGGCTTGCAGTTTTGCTTGGCGGCCGGTGAGGGGCCGGGGGGGGGGCCGGCGGGGGTGGGGAGGTGGGGGAAAAAGCCTCGGGGGGGGGCGGTGGATGGTGGGGGTTGAGGACCAGGAAGGGGGGAGGTCGGGGAGGGGGGGGCGGGGGGGTGGTGGGAGGGCCGAGGGGTGGGGGCGCAGGGTGGGGGGTTAGGGGGTGCTTGTAAATCGTGTATGGGGGGCGATGAGGGGGGATGTGGGGGGGGAGGGTGGGGGTGGGGGTGGGTGCGCGGGGGGGGTGATTGGGGGGGGTCTAGTGGGGCGGCGGGGTGCGGGTATGGGGGGGGGGTGTAGGGGGTTTGTTTTTAGGGGGGGGGGATGCAGGGGGGGATTGTGGGGAGGGGGGTTAGGGGGGTATTTGGGGGGGGGGTGAGGGGGAGGGGGAGTCTGGGGGTTTTGTTGTATGGGGGCGATTGGGGGATGTGTGGGAGGGGGGTTTGGGGGGGGGGGGGGGTGGCTGGGGGGAATGGGGGGGGGGTTTTTGAAAAAGGGGCGGAAGGGGGGGGGTAAAAAAGGGGGAGGTTGTATTGGGGGGGGGTCAGGGGTGTTTCAGGGGGGCGGCTGGTGGGAGGGGGCTGGCGGGGGACGATGGGAGAGGCAGGGGGGGTCTGGTAGGGGGGCAGGGGAGTCGAAGGGGCGTGTCGGCTCAGCGCATGGGGGGGACATAGGATTGAGGGGGGCGGGCAGGGGGGGGGGAGGGGCGTCACCTCCCCTGGGACCGCTGTCCGCGCTGGCAGTGCGTTCAACCCTTTCCCCATAGGTTAATTTCCCGAGGCGGCCATCTCCCTGTCTTTTCTTGCGTTGTGAGAGGCGGGGGGGGGGTCTCCATTGAGCGCGCCTGCCCGCTCACCCTCGATTCCCCTGTTAAGCGGCAGGGGTGGGGGTGTTCCCGCCTAGGTGGGGGGGGGAGGGGTGGGGGGGGTGAACATGGAAGTGTGGGTTAATCCGGGAGGGTGGAGTGGGGGGTGGGGGTAAGGCGGGGGGGGGAGGGGACCCGGGGCGGGTGAGGGGTGCGGCCGGGTGCGGTTCAGGGGGGGGGGAGGGGGGAACGGGTGCTTTGGTGTCTCCTCACCCCTTCTCCCCGTCCGGGCATTATCCCTTTCTTACGAGGCGGGAGGGAGGAGGACGGGGGGGGGGACCGATTCGGGGGGTATCCGACATGGGGGCCCATGGGGATAGTTTGGTGGTGGAGGAGCGGGGGAGCGCGGGTGGGAGGGGAGGGTGACGGAACGGGGGGGGCTTGAGGGAGGGGGGACATCGGGTACCATACTTCTCTTCTCACACTGCCTATCTCTTCCTAGTTTGTCAGTGTACGGGGCCAACCCCCCGCCGTATACTCTTCTCAACTCATTTGCGCTCCTCATCGCTCACTTAACGACCTAGGGGTCCCCGGCAGGGGACCCGCTTTTTTGGATTTTTCACCCAGCCCTCCCGTTGTGATACCAAGGCTACCCTCCCAAGCATGCAGCGCCAACCCAGCGTCATTACGGATTACAGCAATTGCACCCACCCCCATTCGTAGCTCAATTCACTTACCTGCATTGTAGACATCTCCGAGAAGTGCTGGACTCCTCCTGGCACGAGACTCCTCCACATCCCACCTTTCGACCCACTCTCCGGGCTCCCCCCCCCATGTTCCTCTCCACATGTCACGCCCCTCTCACTCACTTGCTGGAAACCGTAACTCTCCTGCCTCCCCAGGTCCACTCCGTGGTAGCCCCCTAGTCAACCCAACCCTAAGGCTGGTACCTCCTTTTCTTCCTCCACCTGCCTACACGTATTTCGAAGACCGGGCTGTATGAGGCCCCCGGCGAGATGCCCCGACCCTGTCTTTTTATCTCCGAAACCGCACCACTCCCCGTCTGGATTGCTCTCGTCGCTTGAGGCCAACCTTAACGACCCCGCCATTTGTTCATTCCTCACCTGGAGGGGCAGTTCAGCAAATTGGGCAGGAGGCAATATGCACACCGTCTTTAATTGCGGCGCCCCCACTTTTCACCGCCTGCCTCCGCTTTAGCTCCATCATCCCCTCCTTTATGACACACCCCCCCAGCCCTTTCACTAATTATTGAATGGAACCTCGCTTGTCCTATGTTTCCCCAAAAGATTAGATCTTTGGGCCATTCCAGCTTATCCCCGAGTCCCTCATCCCGGGTCCCCCCTTCCCCTACGTCGGCCGCCCCAACTCGTCCATTCCGAAAAGTTAGATAGTACCCCCTTGCCCACTGCCACCTTCGACCCGATTTCCGCTAGGATGGTTCCCGTGTACGTCGGACTTTGTGCCACGCCCGCCGCAGTTGTACCCCCTGCCAGTTTTGTGTCGATGACTCTGTTTCTTGGCCCAGCTGAGCTACGAATGCCTCTTTCATCCCTCAGCCTACGGCATCGGCTGCTTTTATCTAGCGAACTCGGTCGCTTCCGCGGAGGACTGGGCGCTCTGCCCTCCCGTGGCATAGGCTCTTTGGAGAGTTAGCTTTGGGGGCGCATCGTAGGGGGGGGGTTACAGGAGTGTATGGGGGGGTTGGGGGGGGTCAGGAGGCGTGGGAGAGGGTTAGGGGGGTGTATGGGGGGGTATGGGGGGTATGTAGGGGGGGGGCGGGTGTGGGGGGGCGTTGGGGGGGGTATTGGGGGCTTAGGGGGGTGTATGGGGGGGATGGTATGGGGGGGGGTTACAGGAGTGTATGGGGGGGGTTATGGGGCTGTGGGAGGGGGTTGGGGGGGTATGGGGGGGTAGGGGGGGCGTTAGGGGGGGTATGGGGGCTTAGGGGGCTGTGGGAGGGGGTTAGGGGCATGTATGGGGGGGTCAGGGGGGGTCAGGGGGCCGAGGGGGGTGGTAGGGGGGGCATTAGGGGGTGTAGGGGGGCTTAGGGGGCTGTGGGGGGGGGGTTATGGGGGGGGCAGGGGGCTGTGGGAGGGCATTAGGGGGTGTATGGGGGGTGTGGGGGGGGTTACAGGGGTGATTGGGGGGGTTAGGGGGGGTCAGCGGGCCGTGGGAGAGGGTTAGGGGGATGTATGGGGGGGTTATGGGGACTGGGGCGGGTTAGGGGGTGTATGGGGGGGTTAGGGGGGTCTATGGGGGGGCTTACGGGGTGTATGGGGCCTTAGAAGGCTGTGGGAGGGGGTTAGGGGGGTGTATGGGGGGTTATGGGGGGGTTACGGGGGTGTATGGGGTGGTTAGGGGAGTGGGGGGGGGGCTTACGGGGTGTATGGGAGCTCAGGAGGCTGTGGGAGGGGGTTAGGGGGGTGTATAGGGGGGTATGGGGGCTGGGGGGGTTAGGGGGTGTATGGGGGGCATTAGGGGGGTATAGGGGGGCTTATGGGGTGTATGGGGGCTTAGGAGGCTGTGGGACGGGGTTATGGGGGTTATGGGGGGGTTAGGGGGTGTATGGGGGGGTTACAGGGGTGTATGGGGTGTATGGGGGGTTAGGGAGCTGTAGGGGGGGTTAGGGGGGAGTTAGGGGGCTGTATGGGGGGGTTATGGGGGCTGTGGGGGGAGTTAGGGGGTGTATGAGGGGGTCAGGGGGCTGTGGGAGGGGGTTAGGGGGTGTATGGGGGGGTTAGGGGGGCTGTGGGGGGAGTTGGGGGGGTTGGGGGGGTCAGGGGGCTGTGTGGGGGGGTTAGGGGGCTGTATGGGGGGGTTAGGGGGGCTGTGGGGGGAGTTGGGGGGGTTGGGGGGGTCAGGGGGCTGTAGGAGGGCGTTAGGGGATATATGAGGGGGTTGGGGGTGGGGGGGGTGTTGGGGGGGTTTAGGGGGCTGGGGGGTCAGGGGACTCTATAGGGGGTTAGGGGGGCTGTATGGGGGTCAGGGTGCTGGGGGGGGAGGCGGGGGGGCATCACACAAGTACCTCTGACCCCTCCCAGGCTGGAAGAACTCGGGGCGCTCTCAGAGGCCCCCGACACTCCGGAGCTGACCGAGGCCAAGGCGTGAGTGACCCCCCCCCCCCCCATTGTGTCCCCAACTGTCCCCCCCCCACCACTGACCCCCCCCCATGTGTGTCCCCCCCACCCCAGGGCTCTCTCAACTCTCCTCTGCTCCTGGCTGGACGGGTACCCCGAAGATTTTAGGGGACCCCAAATCCCCCCCCTTAGCCGAGGGCTTGATCCGAGTGTTGGGGCCCGACTCGGAAGCTGCGCGACGCCTGGAAAATTTGGGGGGGCTCCCCCAAAGCGCGCCCCCCCCGGAGGAAGAGGAGGAGGAGGGTGACGAGGATGAGGAGGGGGACGCCGACCCCCTGGACATTCTGTCCTTCCAGGCCCAGGAGGTGGCCGAGCAGCTCACCCTGACCGAGGCGGTGAGGGGGGGAGCGGGGTGGGGGGGGGGCACCCCAAAACCCACAGCGCCCCAAAACCTCCCTATTGGCACCCGTTAACCTCTCCCGGCACCCCAACCCCCCCCCCAGCACCCCTAACCCCCCCAGCACCCCAAAATCTGCCCCAGCACCCTCTTGTGTCCCTGGGTCCCCCATGTCCCCCTCCCACCACGTCCCGTCCCCCCCCGTCCCCATGTCCCTCTGTCCCCTCGTCCGTCATGCCCGTGTCCCTCCTGTCCCCAAGTCCCTCTCAATCCATGTCCCCCCGTCCCCAGCACCACTGTCCCCATATCCCCCGTCCCTCATGCCAATGTCCCCTAGTCCCCAACACCCATGTCCCCTGTGTCCCCTGTGTCCCCATGTCCCCTAGTTCCCAACACCCGTGTCCCCAACGCCCCATGTCCCCATATCCGTGTCCCCGTGTCCCCTAGTCCCCGACACCCAATGTCCCCCATGTCCCCAACGCCCCATGTCCCCTAGTCCCTGACACCCATGTCCCCCATGTACCCACGTCCCTGTGTCCCCTAGTTCCCAACACCCGTGTCCCCCATGTCCCCAACGCCCCATGTCCCCATATCCGTGTCCCCGTGTCCCCCAGTCCCTGACACCCATGTCCCCCATGTCCCCATGTCCCTGTGTCCCCTAGTCCCCAACACCCAATGTCCCCCATGTCCCCAACGCCCCATGTCCCCATATCCGTGTCCCCATGTCCCCGTGTCCTTGACACCCATGTCCCCCATGTCCCCATGTCCCTGTGTCCCCTAGTTCCCAACACCCGTGTCCCCCGTGTCCCCAACGCCCCATGTCCCCATATCCGTGTCCCCGTGTCCCTGACACCCATGTCCCCCATGTCCCCATGTCCCTGTGTCCCCTAGTCCCCAACACCCGTGTCCCCCATGTCCCCAACGCCCCATGTCCCCATATCCGTGTCCCCATGTCCCCTAGTCCTTGACACCCATGTCCCCCATGTCCCCAACGCCCCATGTCCCCATATCCGTGTCCCCGTGTCCCTGACACCCATGTCCCCCATGTCCCCATGTCCCTGTGTCCCCTAGTCCCCAACACCCAATGTCCCCCATGTCCCCAACGCCCCATGTCCCCATATCCGTGTCCCCATGTCCCCTAGTCCTTGACACCCATGTCCCCCATGTCCCCATGTCCCTGTGTGCCCTAGTTCCCAACACCCGTGTCCCCCATGTCCCCAACGCCCCATGTCCCCATATCCGTGTCCCCATGTCCCCCAGTCCCTGACACCCATGTCCCCCATGTCCCCATGTCCCTGTGTCCCCTAGTCCCCAACACCCAATGTCCCCATATCCGTGTCCCCGTGTCCCCATGTCCCCTAGTCGCTGACACCCATGTCCCCTGTGTCCCCATGTCCCCTAGTCCCCGACATCCGTTGTCCCCGTGTCCCCCATGTCCCCAACACTCCTGTCCCCGTGTCCCCAGGAGCTCTTCTTGCGCCTGGTGCCCTACGAGTGCCTGGGGGCCCTCTGGTCCCAACGGGACAAGAGGGGACGCGAAGGCGCCTGTCCCAGCGTCCGGGCCACCGTGCGCCAGTTCAACCGCCTGGCGGGGGCCGTCGTCCGCTCCTGCCTGGGGGGCGTGGAGCTGCGGCCCCCCCCAGCGCGCCCGCCTGCTCGAGAAGTGGATCCGGGTGGCCGAGGTCAGTGGGGGCCCCCTGGGGGGGGGAGACGGTGACACACGTTGATCCCCATGGAGGTGTTCCTCAACGGAGGTGGCCCCGTGGAGGTGTTCCTCAATGGAGGTGGCCCCATGGAGGTGTCCCTCAGTGGAGGTGGCCCCAGGGAGGTGACCCTCAACAGAGGTGGTCCCATGGAGGTGTTCCTCAACGGAGGTGACCCCATGGAAGTGTTCCTCAATGAAGGTGACCCCGTGGAGGTGTCCCTCAGTGGAGGTGACCCCATGGAGGTGTCCCTCAACAGTGGTGGCCCCGTGGAGGTGTCCCTCAGTGGAGGTGGCCCCATGAAGTTGGCCCTCAACAGAAATGACCCCATGGAGGTGGTCCTCAATGGAGGTGGTCTCATGGAGGTGACCCCATGGAGGTGGCCCTCAACAGAAATGACCCCATGGAGGTGTCCCTCAATGGAGATGACCCCGTGGAGGTGTCCCTCAATGGAGGTGACCCCGTGGAGGTGTCCCTCAGTGGAGGTGACCCCATGGCGGTGGCCCTCAACAGTGGTGGCCCCATGGAGGTGTCCCTCAGTGGAGGTGTCCCTCAATGGAGGTGGCCCCAGGGAGGTGGCCCTCAATGGAGATGACCCCATGGAGGTGTGCCTCAATGGAGGTGGCCTCATGGAGGTGACCCCATGGAAGTGTCCCTCAATGAAGGTGACCCCGTGGAGGTGTCCCTCAGTGGAGGTGACCCCATGGCGGTGGCCCTCAACAGTGGTGGCCCCATGGAGGTGTCCCTCAGTGGAGGTGGCCCCATGGAGGTGTCCCTCAATGGAGGTGGCCCCAGGGAGGTGGCCCTCAATGGAGATGACCCCGTGGAGGTGTCCCTCAGTGGAGGTGACCCCATGGCGGTGGCCCTCAACAGTGGTGGCCCCATGGAGGTGTCCCTCAGTGGAGGTGTCCCTCAATGGAGGTGGCCCCAGGGAGGTGGCCCTCAATGGAGATGACCCCATGGAGGTGTGCCTCAATGGAGGTGGCCTCATGGAGGTGACCCCATGGAAGTGTCCCTCAATGAAGGTGACCCCGTGGAGGTGTCCCTCAGTGGAGGTGACCCCATGGCGGTGGCCCTCAACAGTGGTGGCCCCATGGAGGTGTCCCTCAGTGGAGGTGGCCCCATGGAGGTGTCCCTCAATGGAGGTGGCCCCAGGGAGGTGGCCCTCAATGGAGATGACCCCATGGAGGTGTGCCTCAATGGAGGTGGCCTCATGGAGGTGACCCCATGGAAGTGTCCCTCAATGGAGGTGACCCCGTGGAGGTGTCCCTCAGTGGAGGTGGCCCCAGGGAGGTGGCCCTCAATGGAGATGACCCCATGGAGGTGTCCCTCTGTGGAGGTGACCCCATGGCGGTGTTCCTCAACGGAGGTGGCCCCATGGAGTTGTCCCCAACAGAGGTGACCCTGTACCCGAGGCGTCCCCCGTGGAGGTGTCCCCACGGAGGTGGCCCTGTCCCCAGCGGTAGCATCTCTACCCCAAGGGGGGGGTTGGTGGCCCCAACGGAGGTGTCCCTGTCCCCACCCCTGCGTGTCCCCATCCCATCGGGGTTGTCCCCACCCCGGCCGGGGTTGGTGACGGTCCCCGTGTCCCCAGGAGTGCCGCGCGTTGAGGAACTTCTCCTCGCTCTGCGCCATCATCTCGGCGTTGCAGTCCAGCCCCGTCCACCGGCTCCGGCAGAGCTGGGACGAGACCAGCCGGTACGGGGACACGGAGGGGACACGGCGGGGGGGGGGGGGGGGGGACACGGGGCGGGGGTGACGCGGTGGCTTTGTCCCTGTCCCCAGCGATGCCCAGCGCAGCTACGAGGAGCTCAGTGCCATCTGCTCCGAGCAGGACAACTACAGCGCGAGCCGCCAGCTGCTGCTCCAGGCGGGGACATGTCCCCAACCCCTGTCCCTGTCCCCAACCCCAGACCCCTGTCCCCAGCCCTGACCCATGTCCTTGTCCCCAACCTCAACGTTTGTCACCAGCCTCGTCCCCAATCTTGACCCCCTGTCCCCGACATGGATCACTGTCCTTGTCCCTAGCTATGTCCCTTGTCCCCAACCCCTGTCCCTTGTCCCTGTCCCCATCCTTGTCCCCAGCCATGTCCCTTGTCCTGGTCCTTGTCCCCATCCTTGTCCCCAGCCATGTCCCTTGTCCCCATTCTTGTCCCCGTCCTTGTCTCCAGCCATGTCCCTTGTCCCCATCCTTGTCCCCAGCCATGTCCCTTGTCCCCAGCCATGTCCCTTGTCCCCATTCTTGTCCCCGTCCTTGTCTCCAGCCATGTCCCTTGTCCCCATCCTTGTCCCCAGCCATGTCCCTTGTCCCCAGCCATGTCCCTTGTCCCGGTCCTTGTCCCCAACCCCGTGCCTTGTCCCCAACCCCATCCCCTGTCCTTGTCCCCGTCCCACGTCCCTTGTCACCAGCCCTGTCCTTGTCCCCGTCCTTATCCCCGTCCTTGTCCCCATCCTTATCCCCATCCGTGTCCCCAACACTGTCCCTTGTCCCCAACCCCATCCCTCGTCCCATGTCCCTTGTCACCAGCCCTGTCCCCAGGCCTGACCCCTGTCCTTGTCCCCAATCCCCCTCCCTGTGTCCCCCCTCCTCCAGGACCCCCCCCCCAGAGCCCCCCACCCGCCGCCAGCCCCGCCGCCCCCCCGCAGCAGCGCTCTGTGGTGAGGGAGGGGACATGGGGACAGGGAGGGGACGGTGCCACCGCCTGACCTCACCCGTGTCCCCCCCCTCCGTGTGTGTGTCCCCCCCCCCCAGGGGGTCGTGCCCTACCTGGGCACCTTCCTGCGTGACCTGGTGATGCTGGATGCGGCCATGAAGGACGAGCTGGAGGTGGGTGTCACTTGTCCCCAAGGGGGGGCTGCCCCCAAGGAGGGAGGGGGGTCCCCAAGGTGTAGGGGGGGGGTTGTCCCTAAGCCAGGGGGGGTCCCCAAGGAGAAATGTCCCCAGGGGAAGGGATGGCCCTGAGGTGGGGGTGTCCCCAAGGGGGGGCAGGGTGTCCCCAAGGGGGGGGGGGGGTGTCCCCAAGCTGATGCCCCCCCCCCCTCCATCCCACAGGATGGCTACATCAATTTCGACAAGCGTCGCAAGGTGTGCGGCCCATGTCCCCCCCCCCATATCCCCTGTCCCCTCATGTCCCCAGATCCCCCTGTCCCCATGTCCTCCCATGTCCCCTTGTGACCCCATCCCCATGTCCCCATGTCCCCCCCATATCCCACTGTGTCCCCCCATCCCCATGTCCCCTATATCCCCATGTCCCCCCCCATGTCCCCCATATCCCCCCCAAATCCCGCCCCCGTCCCCTATATCCCCATGTCCCCCCGATGTCCCCATGTCCCCCCCAAATCCCATCCCCCCCATGTCCCCTATATCCCCATGTCCCTGTGTCCCCCCCAATGTCCCCGTGTCCCCCCATATCCCCCATCCCCCATGTCCCCCAACACTCCGTGTCCCCGCAAAAATCCCATCCCCCCAAGTCCCCTATATCCCCATGTCCCTGTCCCCCCAAATCTCCCCAAATTCCCAGACCCCTCCCATGTCCCCCCCCCATCCCCGTGTCCCCCATATCCCCTTGTCCCTCCCACATGTCCCCAGATCCCCCCGTCCCCCCCATTCCCCATGTCCCCCATTCCCCTGCCCCCTCCCCACCCAGTGACACCAGTGTCACCCCCCCCCGTCCCGTTCCCCCCCCCGCCGCGGTGTCCCGGCAGGAATTCGAGGTGCTGGCGCAGGTGCGGGGGCTGCAGGGGCTGTGCCGGGGGTACCGCCTGCACCCCCAGCCCCGCTTCCGCCGCTGGCTGCGCACCCTGCGGCCCCTGCCCGAGGCTCGCAGGTGGGGGGGGGTGTCCTGGCACATGGGTGGCATCTCCTGGGGGGTGGTATATGGGTGGGGGGGTCCTGGTACCATGGGTGGTATCTCCTGGGGGGGGGGGCTCGTACGTGGTGTGGGGGGTCCTGGCACATGGGTGGCATCTCCTGGGGGGTGGTATATGGGGGGGGGGTCTCCTGGCACATGGCTGGGGGGTCCTGGTACATGGGTGGCATCTCCTGGGGGCACTGGTACGTGGGTGGGGGGGGTGTCCTGGCACATGGGTGGCATCTCCTGGGGGGGTTGGTATATGGGGGGGGGGTCCTGGCACATGGCTGGGGGGTCCTGGTACACAGGTGGTATCTCCTGGGGGGGGCTCATATGTGGCGGGGGGGGGGGGTCCTGGCACATGGGTGGCATCTCCTGGGGGGGTGGTATATGGGGGGGGGGGGTCCTGGCATCCTGGTACCATGGGTGGTATCTCCTGGGGGGGCTCGTACATGGCGGGGGGGGGGGGGTGTCCTGGTACATGGGTGGTATCTCCTGGGGGGGGGCTCGTACGTGGTCGTGGTGGGGTCCTGGCCAAATGGGTGGCACCTCCTGGGGGGGGTGGTATATGGGGGGGGGGGTCCTGGCACATGGCTGGGGGGTCCTGGTACATGGGTGGCATCTCCTGGGGGCACTGGTACGTGGGGGGGGGGGGGGGGGGGGGGGGGGGGGGGTGTCCTGGCACATGGGTGGCATCTCCTGGGGGGTTGGTATATGGGGGGGGGGTCCCTGGCACATGGGTGGCATCTCCTGGGGGGTGGTATATGGGGGGGGGGGGGGTCCTAGCACATGGCTGGGGGGGGTCCTGGTACATGGGTGGTATCTCCTGGGGGGGGGCTCGTACGTGGTGTGGGGGGTCCTGGCACATGGGTGGCACCTCCTGGGGGGGTTGGTATATGGGGGGGGGGTCCTGGCACATGGCTGGGGGGTCCTGGCACATGGGTGGCATCTCCTGAGGGGTGGTATATGGGGGGGGGGGGCGGGGGTGGTGGTGGTCCTGGCACATGGGTGGCATCTCCTGGGGTGTTGGTATATGGGTGGGGGGTCCTGGGGGGGGGGGGGGTCCTGGCACAAGTGGGGTGTCCTGGCACATGGGTGGCACCTCCTGGGGTGGGGGGGGGGACTCTGGCAGACGGGGGACACGTCCCCACGTGGGGGGGGGGGGGGGGGTGGCAGGTCCCAGCGCGTCCCCTCCCGTCTCTCCGCAGCCACAGCCTCTCCTACGAGATCGAGCCCCCCGGGGACCCCCCCCCGCGCCCCCTCAAACCCGCCCCTGGTCATCACGCACTGCGCAGAGTGAGTGGGGGGGGGGGGAGAGGGGTGGGTGCACCCCATGTGTGCCCCCCCCTCACCCCTGACCCCCCCCCCCCCCAGGCTCCTGAGATCCGTGGGGACCCCCTCAGTGACCTGGGACCAACCCTGCCCCCCCGATGTGCTCGTGTCCCCCCCCTCGGGCCCCCCCCCAGCTGCCCTCGCGCCTGGAGCAGGTAAGACACCCCCCCCCCCAAAAAAAATGCGGGGGGGGGGGAAGATTTGGGGTGTCTCGATCCCATCAGCACCCCAACCCCCCCAAAAAATTCAAGGGGGGGGTTACAGGGTGCCCCCCCCCAAAAAAATCCAGGGTGCTACCATCACCACCCCAAAAGCCCCCCCAAATCCGGGGGGGGGTATTGGGGTGCCCCCCCCCACCCTGTCACCCCCCTCCCCAGGTGAAGTGGCCATCGGTGTCGGCGCTGGACAAGGCGGCCGCCCCCCCCCCGCTGCCGTCCCTGTCCCCCCCCCCAGGGACATTGTCCCCCCCCCCGGGGTCACCGACGTTCAGCCTCTTGTGGCTCAACCTTCCCCCCCTAAAGCTGGGGGAGACCCGGGGGGGGGCGGGGGGCGGCCGGGGGGGGCCCCCCCCACCGACTGCCGCATCATCCGGGCCCGCATGGAACTGCACAACGGCAGCCTCTACAAGAGCATCCTGGTGAGGAACCCACCCCCCCCCAAAAAAAAAAATTGGGGTCCCCCAGGACCCCCAAAATCCTGGGGGGCGGCTTTTAGTTTTGTATACCGTGTCCACCCCCCCCCCCAAAATCACTTTCAGGAGTGTCCCCCCCTCTAAAAATACAAGGAAGGGGATTTTGGGGAGGGGGGGTGTCCCCATCACCACCCCAAAAGCCTCCCCCCTCAAAAAAAAAATCCAAGGGGGGTGGATTTTGGGGGTGCTGACCCCCCCACCTCGCCATGCCCCCCCCCCCCCCCCCAGATCACCAGCCAGGACAAGACCCCGGCCGTGGTGGCCAAAGTGCTGGAGAAACACGGGCAGGATCCGGGTGCTGCCCCCCGCTTCCAGCTGCTCCAGCTGCTCCCCGAAAACCGAGGTGAGCTTTTGCTTTGCGGGGGGGGCACCCCTAAACCCCCCCCCCCCAAAAAATACCCCTTCACCCCCTCTTTGCCCCCCCCAGAACTGCTCCTACCCCCCTCCGCCAACGTCTTCTACGCCATGACGGGGACCAGCCTGGATTTCGCCCTACGCCCCCGGGAATTGGGGGGGGGTCCCGGTCTTTGCCCCCCCCCCATCTCAACCCCGGGGGGCCGAGCTCAGCTCCACCTTCCCTAAAATCAAAGCCACCGGCCGCAAGATCACCCGCGCCCTCTTTTAGGGGTGCCCCCCCCCCCCCAAATTAATCTAGGGGGAGGCCCCCCGTGCTGGGGCTGTGACACTACGGCAATAAAGACACTACGGGAAGGAGCGGGGACACCCGACGCTCACAGCGTTGTTTCTGTTTTGGGAAGGGGTTTAATGTGAATTGGGGAGGGAGTTTGGGGTACAAGGACCCCCCCCCCCCCAAAAATAAATGGTGGAGGGGCCCCCAAAAAACAGCTAAGCTTTTCCCTGCGCCCGCTGGAGCTCCTGCTGCAGCCGCCCCAGCGTCTCTCGCTGCTGCTCCGAGCGTCGTTCCAGCTCCTGCATCTGCTGCTCGTAGCGCTTGCTGCCAAATTTTTTTGGGGGGGGGGGGGTATATGAATGCCACAGCCCTCCCAAAATCCCCTTGCCCCCCCCCGTGTCCCCCCTCCCCCCGAGTACCTACATTTCGCCAGTGATGTAATCCAGGCGTTTGCTGACGGTGGTTTTGGCTTCTTCCATATCTTGTTTTACCAACACTGGCCCCATCAGCTTGAAAATGGTGTTGGTGGCATCCAGCAGCTCCAGCTCCTGGGTTTTTTTGGGGGGGGGTCAGTAGGGTGTGTGGGGGGTCAGTAGGGTGTGTGTGGGGGGTCACCCTTAGAGGGGGGGTTTTGGGCTTCACCCACCTCTTTCACGATATTGTTCTCTGTCAGCTGCGCCTCCAGTTTCTGCCGCGCTGTCACCGACCTGCTCAGGTCTGGGGGGGGGGGGGGGGGGGGGCACACAAAAAAAGGGGGGGGGGGAGTCACCCGGCCCTCCCCCTGGTGCTGGCACCCCCCCCAAAATAGGGGTCCTGTGGCACCCTGTGAGGAGGGGAAGGGTGGGAGGGGGGGTGGTGGGTGCTGGAGGGGGAGGAAGGGGGGGTTATGGGGTGCAGGGGGGGGTCTGGGGGTGGAGGGGGGGTTATGGGGTGCAGGGGGGGTCTGGGGGGGCCAGGCTGTACCTTTCTGGAGCTGCTGGTATTTCTCCAGCTCGCCCTGCAGCTTCTTCTGGATCTGTTCCGCCATGGGGGGGGCTGGGGGGGGACACAGCAGGGGGGGGTTGGGGGGGGCACCTCTCACCCTATGGAGCCCTCCCCCTCCCCAAAATCCCAGGGCAGTTCTGTGCCCCAGGGGGAACCCCTGCACCCCAGAGAGCCCCCCCAAACCCCAGAGAGCCCTCAAAGCTGTGCCCTCCCCCTCCCAGACCCCCCCAAACCCCACAGAAACACCCCCCCAGGCCCCAGGGGAACCCCCCCCCCCCCCGCAGACTTCTATAGGGCCCCCAAACACCCCCTGCACCCTCATGGCCCCCACAAAGGCCCCCTCGACCCCCCTGAGCATCCACCCCCCAGGGTCCCCCCCAAACCCCTCTAGCACCCCCCCCCAACCCACAGGACCCCCCCCCCCAGACCACTCCAAGCCCCCCAGGGCCCCCCCAAATCCCTCCAGGCACCCCCCTCACCCCACAGGCCCCCCTCAAACCCCTCCAGGACCTTCCCACCCCACTCCACAGGCCCCCCCAAACCCCTCCAGGACCCCCCCCCCACTCCACAGAACCCCCCTCACCCCACAAGCCCCCCCCAACTCCCCCCAGAACCCCCCAAACCCCTCCAGGACCCCCCTCACCCCACAGGCTCCCCTCAAACCCCTCCAGGACCTTCCCACCCACTCCACAGGCCCCCCCAAACCCCTCCAGGACCCCCCCCCCACTCCACAGAACCCCCCTCACCCCACAAGCCCCCCCCAACTCCCCCCAGAACCCCCAAACCCCTCCAGGACCCCCCCTCACCCCACAGGCTCCCCTCAAAACCCCACAGGCCCCCCCAGACCCCTCGAGGACCCTCCCACCCACTCCACAGGGCCCCCCAGGCCCCCCCAAACCCTTCCAAAGCCCCCCCAAACCCTTCCAGGGCCCCCCCCCACCCCACAAAACCCCCCCAGACCCCCCTCACCCCCAGGCCCCCCCCCGCACCTCTCCGCTCGCCTCACGCAGGAACCGGCTCTGGCCGGGCCCCGCCCTCCACCTCCCACGTGACGCGCCGCGTCCCCGCCCCCTCAGCTCCGCGCCTGCGCACCCCATCCCTCTCCCCCTCCACCCTCACCACGCCCCCTCCACCCTCACCACGCCCCCTCCACCCTCACCACGCCCCCTCCACCCTCACCACGCCCCCTCCACCTTTACCACGCCCCCTCCACCTTCACCACGCCCCCTACCACCACGCCGCGCCCCCCACGCCCTCCCCTCTCCCCCAACACCACGCCCCTCTCCCCACTACCACACCCCCTCTCCCCAACACCCACGCCCCCTCCCTCTCCCCAGCCCCGCCCCCTCCCCTTTGGCCCCGCCCTCCCGGCGCGCCGCGCAGGCGCACTCTCCCTCCTCGCCTCTTCCCGCTCCGCCCCCGAGGAACTTTGCCCCCACGCGTGTCACCCCGCGGGTTCTACGCACCCGTGGGCTCCCGGGGGGGGCTGTCAGGGACCCCCCCCGGTAAGCGGGATGTGGCGGTGGGAGGAGGCGGGGGGGGGCTGCGGGGGGCGGGGCGGGGGGCGGGGCTGGCGCTGGCGCTGCTGGGGCTCGCGCTGGTGGGGGGAGGGGGGTGGGGGGAGGAGCTGGTGGCGGCCGGGCTGGCGGTTTGGCGGGAAAGGGGAGGGGGGGGCGGGGGGGAGGAGGAGGGCTTGGGGGGGGGCGGTGAGGGCGTGGGGGGGTGCAGGCTTTGCAAAGGGCGCAGGCGGTGCAGTTGAGGCAGGTCTTGCGAAGGATGCGGGTCTTGCAAATGGTGCAAGCTTTGCAAACGGTGCAGGCGTTGCAAAGGATGCGGGTGTTGCAAAGGATGCGGGCGTTGCAAAAGGTGCAGGCGTTGCAAAGGATGCGGATGTTGCAAAGGATGCAGGCGTTGCAAAAGGTGCAGGCGTTGCAAAAGGTGCAGGCGTTGCAAAGGATGCGGGCGTTGCAAAGGATGCGGGCGTTGCAAAAGGTGCAGGCGTTGCAAAGGACGCGGGCATTGCAAAGGACGCGGGCATTGCAAACGGTGCAGGCATTGCAAACGGTGCAGACATTGCAAACGGTGCAAGCTTAGCAAAGGATGCAGGCATCGCAAACGACGCCGGCGTTGCAAACTCCGCGAGCTCTGCAAGCGCCGCAGCCCTTGCGGACGACGCAGACCTCACCAACGACCCCCCCCATCCTCCTCTCCCCCCGCGGCTGCGGACCGACCCCCCCATTCCTCCTGGTGCTGGTGCCCAGCGCCCCGTCCCCACTCCGCTCGACGCCAGGCCATCCGAGAAACGTGGGGGGGGGGGGGACGGGCGACCGGGTGGGCTCCCCACCCGCACCCTCTTCGTCCTGGGGGTGCCGACGGTGCCGGCCGAACAACCGGCGGTGCGAGCGGAAGCTCACCGCCACGGCGACCTCCTGCAAGGCGCCTTCGCCGACACTTACGCCAACCTCACGCGCAAAACGGCGTTTTTGCTACGTTGGGCGGCGAGCCGTTGTCCCGCCGTCCCTTTCATCCTCAAAGCCGACGACGACGTCTTCGTTAACCTCCCGGCCTTAACGAGTTATTTAGCGTCCTTCCGGCGAGCGCCACGGTTATACCTGGGACGGATCCATTGGTGGGTTCGACCCCAACGGGACCCTCGCGGTCGTCACCACGTCCCCGTCGCCGTTTATCCCGCCGCCGCCTTCCCCCTTTATTGCAGCGGCACGGCGTACGTCTTATCGGGGGAGGCGGCGGCGGCCGTGCTGGCGGCGGCCCCCCGAGTCCCTTTTGTCACCCCCGAGGACGTTTGGGTGGGCCTTTGCGCCCAACGAGCCGGTTTGGCACCCCGCCATTCGGCTCGGATGGCCGGATCGGCGCGTTTCCCTTTGGACGGGTGCTGTTACGGCGAGGTGCTCTTCAGTTCCCACGGGCTCGGCCCCGGGGAGTTGCGGAGGGTCTGGGGGTTGTTGCAAGGAGAGGGGGGGGGGTTGTAACGCGTTGCAACGGGCGTTGGGCGTGCTGCGGTGCAAGGCGCTGGCCGTCGGCGAGTGGCTTTGGCAGTGAGCGGGGAGGGTGACGGTGCGGCGAGGCCGAGGACGTCGCACGGGGCTTGCACGTGTTGGAGGAGCCGCAGCAGCGCTGGGATGCAGCGTGGTGTTGCTGCGAGCCATCAGCCGCGGCGCAAAGAGGACGAGGACGTTGCACGTGTTCAAGGAGCTGCAGCAGCGCTGGGATGCAGCATCGCTGCAAGCAATCAGCTGCAGTGCAAAGAGGACGAGGAGGTTGCATGGGGCTCGCGCGTGTTTGACGAGCCGCAGCAGCCCTGGGATGCAGCGTTGTGTTGCTGCGAGCCATCAGCCGCGGTGCAAAGAGGACGAGGACGTTGCATGGGGCTCGCACGTTTTTGACGAGCTGCAGCAGCCCTGGGATGCAGCGTTGTGTTGCTGCGAGCCATCAGCCGCGGTGCAAAGAGGACGAGGACGTTGCAAGTGTTCAAGGAGCTGCAGCAGCGCTGGGATGCAGCGTTGCATCACTGCAAGCAATCAGCCGTGGTGCAGCGCCGTTGAGGATTTTGGATGGGGCTTGCACATGTTCAAGGAGCTGCAGCAGCCCTGGGATGTAGTCTTGTGTTGCTGCAAGCAATCAGCTGTGGTGCAAAGAGGACTTTGTACGGGGTTTGCACGTTTGACAAGCTGCAGCAGCGCTGGGACGCAGCGTTGCGTCACTGCAAGCGATCAGCCACGGTGCAGCAACAACGAGGATGTTGTACAGGGCTTGCACGTGTTGGAGGAGCCGCAGCAGCGCTGGGATGCAGCGTGGTGTTGCTGTGAGCCATCAGCCGCGGCGCAAAGAGGACGAGGACGTTGCACGTGTTCAAGGAGCTGTAGCAGCCCTGGGATGCAGCGTTGCATCACTGCAAGCAATCAGCCACGGTGCAGCAAAAATGAGGATGTTGCACAGGGCTTGCACATGTTGGAGGAGCTGCAGCAGCCCTGGGATGCAAACATTATGTCACTGCAAGCTATCAGCTGTGGTGCAAAGAGGACGAGGACGTTGCTTGTGTTCAACAGGCTGCAGCAGCCCTGGGATGCAGCGTTGCGTTGCTGCAAACCATCAGCCATAGTGCAGAGAGTACAAGGACATCGCACGGGATGTTGCACTTGTTGGAGGAGCCGCAGCAGTGCTGGGATGCGGCATTGCCTCACTGCCAGCGATCAGCTGCTGTGCAACAAGGACATTGCACAGGGCTTGCATGTGTTGGAGGAGCTGCAGCAGTGCTGGGATGCAGTGTTGTGTTGCTGCACGCGATCAGCCGTGGTGCAGCAAGGACAAGGATGTAGCACAGGGCTTGCACTTGTTCAAGGAGCTGCAGCAGCCCTGGGATGCAACATCATGTCACTGCAAGTGATCAGCTACAGTGCAACGAGGACGAGACCATTGTACGGGACGTTGCACGTGTTGGAGGAGCTGCTGCACCACTGGGATGCACCATTGCACTGCTGCAAGTGATCAGCCATGGTGCAAAGGCAAGGTTGCACAGGGCTTGCACGCGTTCAGGGAGCTGCAGCAATGCTAGGATGCAACAACATCGTGTCGCTGCAAGCAGTCGGCTGCGGTGCGACGAGGACGTTGCACGGGACGTCGCACGTGTTGGAGGAGCCACAGCAGCGCTGGGATGCAGCGTTGCGTCGCGGCAAGCCCTCAGCCGTGGTGCAAAGAGGACGAGGACAGTGCATGGTGACAAGGCCGTTGCACGGTGACTGACAAGGCCATCGCACGGCGCTGCCCACACTCCCCCCCCCCCCCCCCCCCCCGGCGTTGGCAGGCGCCACGGCTGCAGCGTCCCCGTCCCCAGCGGGCAATAAATGCGACGGGGCTGGTGACACCAGCGGTGGCACTTGGCTTTTTTTGGGGGACGGACGGACGGGGACACACAGGGACAGCAGGGGCTCGGCAGAGAGACTTTAATAATGGGGGGGTCACGTTGGGGACCCCCAGAGTGTGCAGGGCAGGGGGGTGTAGGGGACCCCCATAGTGGGGGACACCCCAGGGACCCCCAAGTTGGGGACACACACACACTGGGGACCCCCAAGCCGGGGGGGGACACAACAGCACCCTGAGGACCCCCATAGTGGGTGTTGTGTGTCCCCCCCCCCAAATTATTTCTTGAAGCGGTCGAGGGCCCCACGTTTTGGTGGGGGGGAGGACTCCCCCTTCCTCCTCTCCTTCTTCTTCCCCTTCTTCTCCTGCTCTCGCTGCTCCACGCTCTGACGGATAACAGCCTGCGGAAGTGGGGGGGGGGGGCGGAATAAAATGAAGCTGGGTGGCTCCCGCCCCCCAAATTATTTGGGGGTTCATGGAGGGGGGGGGGTCTCCAACACGCACCCGCTGCTCCTCGTGGGCCACCTTCCGCTTGCGGTGCAGGAGGTTGTTGCCCTTCGCCCGTCGCCGCGGTTTGAATTTGGCCTTGGCCTGGGGGTCGAAACCCTGGGGGGGGGGGCAAAAATACAAGGCGGGGGGGATTAGCTGGGGTTGAGGGGGGGCTGTACCCCAAAATAGAGATCAAACCCCTCCCCTCCGGGTACCAGGCGCTGGATCCGCTCCTCCCGTTTCTGCTGCAAGCTGGCCGTGTCCACGTGTCCCAGCTGGGTCGGATCCAGTGTGATCAGCTCCGCCGGGACCTGGGGGGGGTGTCAGTGGTGAGTTTGGGGGGGGCAGGAGATTTGGGGGGGGGGGTCAGCTACATTTTGGGGGTCATCTGCAGTAGTTTTAGGGGGAGTCACCAGCGGTTTGGGGGGTCAGAAGTAGGATTGGAGGGGGCAGCAGGATGTTTGGGGCCCCCCCCAGGAGCTTGGGGGGGGGTCAGCAGCAGTTTTAGGGGGGCTCAGTAGCCATTTGGGGGGGTTCAGTAGCCATTTGGGGGAATCACCAGCAGTTTAAGGAGATCAGCGGTGATTTAGGGAATCAGCAAAAGGTTTGGGGGTCAGCTGCACTTTTGGCCCCCCCTCAGCAGTTTTGGGGGGTCCCCCCCCCCCAAATTACCTTTTCCAGCAGCGCCTTCACCTCCCACTCCTGCCGCTGCCGCCGGCTGCGATAGGGATTGTTCTCCAACGCGTCAAAATTGGCTTCACCGGCACCTAGACGGCGGCGGGGGGGGGATAAGGGGTGGGTGGGGTGTCCAGAAACATATTCCCCCCACACACACACACACTTTTGAGACCCTTGGGTGGGGGCCACCCTACCTGGCACCAAAATGCTGGTAAAACCGTGACCGTGGCCGGCACCGAGGACGTCCTCGAAGGGGCAGAAGCGAAGCCCGTGGGGTGGCCGGGGCGGGCGATGGCAGAGATACGGTTGGGGCGGCACCTCCTTCCCCACTCCCTTGTACACCTTGGTTTTTTTGGGGGGGACATACATTTTTAGGGGGGTCATAGGAGGGGAACAAATCAGGGGGATGTTGGGGGGGGGTCCTACCTGTACTAGGTCACCGCAGGCGGCTGCCAGCAGCCCGCGTTGGCTGAAGGCGAGGTGCCCGGCGCCCTGCGGCAGCACCAGCTCCTGCAGCACCCGGTACGTCCGCAGGTCGAACAGCCGCAGTTTGCGGTCCAGCCCCGCCGACGCCATGTACCTGGGAAAAGAAATAAGTGGGGGGGACACACACACACAAAAAAGTGACACGTCGGTCCTCGTTAGCTATAAGATTGGGTGTCCCCCCCTCAAAACGTTTCCCGGTGCTCACGTGCCAGTGGGATCGACGGCGAGCGCCCGCAGGGCACCGCGGTGGCAAAGCATCCGCACCAGCGGCTCCGACACAGTGGGACTCCACAACGTCACTGTCCCTGGGGACAAGGATGTGATTTAAGGGAGGGAGAGAGTTAAAGACACCCCCCCCGGGTTGGTTTTTTTTTTTTGGGAGGGGGGTGGTCTTACCGTTGCTGTGACCCAGGTGGATGATGGCATTAGCCGGATTCTGTGCCATAACGGCCAAACGCCCACCCCGGGTGCAAAGCGCGGCCACCTCCTTCCCCACCGAAATATCCAGATATTGCAAAAACCCTTTGTCGTTCTGCAAAAAGAGAGAAAAAAAGATCATCAGGACCTTCCCACCCCCAACAAAACCCCCCCCACCCCCTCCCTGACCCCCACCCTGCCGAGGACCCCGGCGTCCCGGCGGGCACCCACCGCGGTGGCCAAGAGGAAATGGTAAGGCAGGAATTGGAGCTGTAAAACGCCGGGGAAAACTCTTGAGGCAGTTGAGTTCCAGCCCTTGGTTGTCGTAAACGTGGAGCCACCGGCGCTGGGCCACCGCCAGCAGCGTCTCCGTGTGCAGCCACCTGCGGGGGGGACACGGGTGGGGGGGACACGGTGGGGGACACGCACAAGGGACGAGGGTTGCACGGGGCTGCGCGTGGGGCAGGCGAGATGCAAGGGGTTTGCGGGCGTGGGCGCAGCGCGGCACGTGCAAAGGGTTTGCACGTGGGTGCACGGCGCAGCACACGGGCCACGCAAGGGGTTTGCAGACGCGTCTCTCGCTCTGCACGTGGGGGTTTGCGAGTGGGCGCACGGTGCGGCACAAAGACGGGATTTGCACGCGGGACACGTAATGGGTTTGCGCTCACGTCCGCGACTCTGCACGTGAGGTTTGCACGCACGTGCACGGCGCTGCGCAAGCAGGGTTTGCGCGTGGGTGCACAACGTGACACGGAGGATTTGCAGGTGGGCGCACAGCGCGGCACGCGGGACACGCAAGGGGTTTGCACGCGGGTGCACAGCGCGGCACACGGGACACGCAAGGGGTTTGCACACGTGCGCGTGGTGCTGCACCTGGCACGTGCGACGGGTTCGCACGCCTGCACGTGGGGGTCTGCACACACGTGCGCAGCACAAGGAGCTTTGCACGCACATCCCTGACTGGGGCTTTGCACGCGAGCGCCCAACGTGGCGCAAGCAACGGGTTCGCTTGCACGCACACGCCGGGCGCTGCGCACAGAGCTTTGCACGCGCATCCCCGGCTTTCCACACTCGCACGCGCCGCAGCTTACGCCCACACGTTCCCGGCTCCGCACGCTCACGGTGCGACGCCACCGCCGCGGCTCCGTGCACACTCACGCCACATCTGTCACCGTCTCCATCACGTTGATCTCGCACATCAGCGCCTTCGTCTGCCAATCCATGGCGGCCACGTGGCCCCGTCGGCCCCCCAGCAGAAGGTGCCTGCGGGACAAGGAGGGGACAGGAGGTGACAAGGAGGGGTGACAAGGGGGAGGACACCCCGACCCAGCACAACTCACCGCCCGTTGCGGGTGTAATCCAGCCGGTACGGCCCGAACTGTTCCAACCTCAGGTCAAAGTGCTGCGGGAAAGGGAGAGGAAGGGGGTGAGACCCCCCGCCAATGTGTCGTCCCCCCCCGCCTTGCTGCGTCCCCGTCCCACCTTAGCGGCGCTGGCGATGTCCACGGCCTCAGCGATGTCCCCTTGGGTGACGGTGCAGGTGTCCTCGCCAGGGTCGGCCTCCAGGAATCTGGGGGGGGGACATTGAAGGTGGGGGGGGGGGGAGGGTACAAAGTAGGGCAGAGGGGGACACAGGTGACACTGGGGGGGGGACACAGGGGACTCACCCCGGCTCCTCGGGGAGCAGCAGGTCCAACCGAGCCGCCCGGGCGGCCGCCGCTTCCTCCCGCTGCCCCGACAGCTTCAGGTGCCACCGCAGGCGCTGGCTTTTGGCCCGGGGCTGGCGGGGGGGGGGGGGGGAGGACACACCGTGAGGTGGGGACACCCCCCCCCGCCAATATCCACCCCCAGAGCCCCCCCCAAACCTCCACCCCAACAGCTCCTTCCCCAGGGCCCCCCCCAATCCCTCCCCCAGCCCCCCTGACACCTCCCTCACCCCAATATCTTCCCCCCCCCTCCAATTCCCCTCTAGACCCCCCCGGGGCTCCGGTTCCCCCCCCCCGGGGCTCCGGTTCTCGTCCCCGGGGCTCCGGTTCCCCGTCCCCCGTTCTCACCGCTTTCTCCTTCGTCCCCCGCAGGAACCGCTTCACCCTGGGCCGGGGCAGCGGGGCGGGCCCGGGGAACGGGTCCTTCCTCTGTGGAGAGAGAGAGAGGCCTGGTACCGGGGGGGGGAGACGCACCGGGAACCCCCCCCCCCGGTACCGAACCCCCCCCCGAATTCCCCTTTTCCCGCAGCGGGATCCCCCTCCCGGAGTCCCCCGCCCTACCCCGGACACGCTGCCGGTGTCTCCCCGTCCCCCGCCATGGCTGGCGGAGGCGGCGGGGCCCGGCCCGGCCCGTTGCCGTCGGTGAAGGGTGCGGGATCTCCCGCCGTTTGCTGCCGCTGCCGCCGCCGCCGCCATGTGCGATCTCCCTCCCCGCCCTTTCCGGCGTGGCGACCAATCAGAAGACAGGGAAGGAAGAGCGCGGCCAATCAGAACGCAGAGGCGCGGCGGAAGGGGTGAAGCCGGCGCCGCCATGTTGGAGGAGGGCAAGGGTGAGGCGGCGCCGCCATGTTGGTTGAGGGCAGCGAGGGCGGGGCGGCGGCCACGTTTGTTGAGGGCAACTAGGGGTGGAAGCCGACGCCGCCATGTTTGTTGAGGGCAGCTGGGCGGACGGCAGCTCCATAGCACACGCGTGGCAGCGGGTGGGCGGGGCTTGCACACTCGAGGCAAAGGGGCGGGGCTTGCACACCACTGCCCCGCCCCCCGAGGCCTGGCTGCCCTTGTACAGCGGGCAGGCAAGGCCCCGTCGTCGTGCAAAGCCCCATCCTCGTGCAAAGTCCTCGTGCGACGCCCGTCGTCGTGCAAGGCACCATCCTCGTGCAAGGTGTTGTCCACCTCCCGAAGCCCCGCCCCCACGGGGAGCCCAGTTCTCATCCGACAGTCCGTCCTCGTGCAAAGCCTCGTCCTCGTGCAAGACCTCGCCCTGGTGCAAAAGCACCAGCCCCAGGGCCGAAACCCCTTGTGCAAGGTCCCATCCTTGTGCAAAGACCCTCCCTGTCCCCGTGCGAAGCCCTGCTCTCCCGTGAAGGCTCCAACTTCCTGAGGCCCCATCCTCGTGCGAGGCCACATCCTCGTGCAAGGCCACATCCTTTGACGGGGTCTCTGTCTTCCCACGACTCTCCCTCCTCTGAGCCCTCATCCTCGTGAGGCCCCATCCTCACACAAGCCCCCCTCCTCCTGCGAGCCCCCACCCCGTCCTCGTGCGAAGCCCCCCCCGTCCTCGTGCGAAGCCACACACGCACACAGGGGACACCTCTGTCACCACCAACGTCACTTTTATTCCTCCCCCGCCCCCGTCACTTCTTCTTGGAGACGCCGACGGTGCGGCCCCGCCGGCCGGTGGTCTTGGTGTGCTGTCCTCGCACGCGCAGCCTGGGGGGGGGGGGGGCGACAACACACGAGGGACGTGTCACCAGTGTCACCTCCCTCCCTCTTTGTGTCCCATGTCCCCAAATCCGCCCCCTTCACCTCCAGAAGTGCCCCAGCCCCTCGCACATGGGGCGACACACGACACAACAGCGGTCTCAAGGACCCCATTCCCCCCTAGTGTCACCACTCCCCGTGTTCCCACCCCCCGCGGTGTCCCCAAGCCCCCCCCCGTGTCCCCAAGCCCCCCCCCCGGTGTCCCCAAGCCCCCCACTCACCCCCAGAAGTGTCGCAGTCCCCGATGCGCCCGGATTTTCTTCAACCGCTCCAAATCCTCTCGCAGCTTATTATCCAAGCCGTTGGCCAAGACCTGCAGGGGGGACACGGCGACACATTAGGGGACATCAAGGGACATTGGGGGACACCCGGGGGGGTGTTCCACGTGTGTCCCCCCCCCTCACCTGGCTGTACTTCCCGTCTTTCACGTCTTTCTGCCGGTTGAGGAACCAGTCGGGGATTTTGTACTGCCGGGGGTTCTGCATGATGGTGATGACCCGCTCCACCTGGGGGGGACAGGGTGGGGGGACACCCCCCCAGAGATGTCTCCAACTTCCCTAGAGATGTCCCCAGCCCCCCCCGAGATGTCCCCAAGCCCCCTAGATGCCCCAAACCCCCCAGAGGTGTCCCCAAACCCCTACAGATATCCCCAAGTTCCTAGAGATGTCCCCAAATCCCTAGAGATGTTCCCAACCTCCCTAGAAATGTCCCCAAAGCCCCCTAGAGATGCCCTGAACCCCCCTAGACATGTCCCCAACACCCCCAGAGTTGTCCCCAACCTCCCTAGAAATATCCCCAACCCGCTAGAGATGTCCCCAAACTCCCTGAGATGTCCCCAAGCCCCCTAGAAATGCCCTGAACCCCCCTAAAAATGTCCCCAACCCACCTAGAGATGCCCCAAACCCTCCAGAAATGTCCCCAAGCCCCAGAAATATCCCCAACCTCCCTAGACACATCCCCAAGCCCTCTAGATATCCCCAAGTTACCTAGAAACATCCCCAACCCCCTTAGAAATGTTCCCAAGCCCCTAGAGATATCTGCAAGCTCCTAGAAATGTCCCCAGCCCCCCTGGAGATGCCCCCAACCCCCCAAGAAATGTCCCCAACCCCCCAAGAAATGTCCCTGTCCCCTGCCAACCCTCTCACCTCGTCCTCGGTCAGCTCGCCCGCTCGCTTGGTGAGGTCGATGTCGGCTTTGCGCAGCACCACGTGGGCGTAGCGGCGTCCCACGCCCTGGGGGGACAAAACACACACGCGACAAAAAGTGTGGGGGGGTCGTCACGTCACCGTGTCATCCCCCCCCCCCCCGCCTCGTATCCCACCCCTCCGGTGTCCCCTCACCTTGATGGCGGTGATGGCAAAAGCGATTTTCCGGCGCCCATCGATGTTGGTGTTGAGGACACGCAGGATGTGCTGGAACTTCTCGGGGATGACGAGAGACTGGGGGGACACGCGGACACGGTCACCGGGGGGGGGGAAACACGGTCACGGGGGGCGTGGGGTTGGCCACCGGGGCTGACATGGCCGCCACCGGGGAGGAAGGGGGGGGGGGGGTGTGTCCGGCCACACAACCGCTGCCATCTCTTCCCGCCGCCGCCTCCATCCCTCCTCCCCCGCTCCCCCGTATCCCCTCGCTTCTCCCCGCTCCCTCCCCGCCGCTCTCTCCCTCCCCCCTGGCCCCGATGACGGCCGATAACCACCGGCACCCACCATGGCTGCGGCCTCCTCCTCCCGCCGGCTCCTTTGGGAAAGAAAGCGGAAGTGACGTCAGCGCGCCGGGCCGGGGAGCGGGGGAGCACCCGTCACGTGACAGAGGCAGGCTGTCATGGCGGCGGGGATGGAGGTAGAACCGGGGGTGGGGGAATACCGGGGGGGGTTTGGGGGTCCCGGGGGGGGTTTGGGGGTCCCCGGGGGGGTCCCGGGCCGGGTTGAGCCGTTCCCTTTGTCGCAGGTTCGAGTCTCGGAGCCGCCGCTGGAACCGGAGCTGGAGGCGGAACTGGGCCCCGGCCCCCCCGACCCCGAGCTGGACCTGGGGGGGGAAGATCTGGTGTTGGATGAAGTGGACGGTGGGGGACAACGGGGGGGACCGGTTATGGCGGGGGGGCGACACCGGGGGGACCGGTTATGGGGACGACGACACACAGGGGACCTGTTATTGGGGGGGGGGAAATGAGGGACCAGTGATGGGGGGGCACAGGGGAGCTGTGATGGGAGGGGAGGGCCAGGGGGGGTGTTTTGGGGGAGCTGGGGGGGGGGGGAAATGGGGATACAGGAAAGGGGGAGGGGACAGCTGAGGGGGACACTGGGGTGTTTTGGGGGGGGATGATGGGGAACAGATGATGCTGGGGGGGGGCAAGGATCGGTTAGGGGGCTGACGTAGGGACAGTGGGGACATCCAGCCACTGTCATGTCATCCCCCCCTCAAAAAATAAATCCCCGCCCCCAGTTCACATCCAGGCCAACCTGGAGGACGCGTTGGTGCAGGAGGCCCTGAAGACGGTGAGTGGCTCTTGCTCCCCCCCCCCCCCCAAACACCCTACCCCATAGCGTCCCCAGCCCCCCCAGCGTGTCCCCCCCCCCCCCAGTGACGCAGCTGTCCCCTGTAGGGCGTGGACCTGCAGCAGTATTCCAAGCAGGTGGAGCTGGAGCTGCAAGAGGTCGAGCGCGCTTCCATCCACGACTGTATCCTTGTTTTGGGGGGGGGCCGTGGAGGGGGGAGGTGGCTGTCAGCTAGGGGGGACACACAGTGTCCCCCGTGTGTCCTCAACGTGTCCCCACATCCTTTACCCGCCCCCGCAGACATCAAAGAGAGCGAGAACATCGCCTCGCTGCACAATCAGATCACCGCTTGCGACGCCATCCTGGAGGTGAGAGCTGGGACGGGGTGTCCCCGTCTCCGTGTCCATCCCCCCCCTCCCCATGTCCCCAAGGCGTCCCCTGACCCCTCGTTGTGTCGTGTGTCCCCCCCACCAGCGCATGGAACAGATGCTGAGCGCTTTCCAATGCGACCTGAGCAGCATCAGCTCCGAGATCCGGACGTTACAAGAGCAGTCGGTGGCCATGAATTTGCGGCTGAAGAACCGCCGGGCCGTACGGCAGCAGCTGGGCCAGCTCCTGGATGAGCTGGTCGTCCCCGCCGCCATGATCAGGTGGGATCCGGGGGACGAAAGAGGTCTCTTGTCACCTCCGTGGCCCCGTGTCACCTTTCTGTCACCTCGTAGCACCATCCTGGAGGCGCCGGTGACGGAGCCGGAATTCCTGGAGCAGCTGCAGGAGCTGAACGGGAAAATCAACTCGGTGAAGGAACAGGCATTCAGGGAGACCGTGGCCTGTGCCGATGTCCAGCACGTCCTGGAGAAGCTCAAGATTAAGGTGAGGACACCCCAACCAGCACCCAAGGGACCCCCCCCAGCACCCAGGGGACCCCTCAGCATCCCCCAACCCATCCCTGTGCCCCCCCCAGGCCGTCACCAAGATCCGGGAGTTCGTCCTGCAGAAGATTTACTCCTTCCGCAAGCCCATGACCAACTACCAGATCCCCCAAAATGCCTTGTTGAAGTACAGGTGAGGTGTTAGGGGGGGAATCAGGGAAGAAAATGGGGGTGCAGGGGGGGGGTACCCCAACTTCTCCCCTTGCCCCGAGCAGGTTCTTCTACCAGTTCCTGCTGGGCAACGAGCGGACGGTGGCGCAGGAGCTGCGGGAGCAGTACGTGGACACCATGAGCAAGATTTATCTCTCCTACTTCAAATCTTACACCAGCCGCCTCATGAAGATCCAGGTGGGGTTTGGGGGGCTGGGGGACGTGTTGGGGACACCGGGGGCCGTGTTTTGGGTGCTGACTCCCCTCCGTTTTGTCCCCCGCAGTACGAGGAGGTGGCCGAGAAGGACGATCTCATGGGCGTGGAGGACACGGCCAAAAAAGATATCCTGGGGCTCGTGGGGGATGGGATGACGACAGGGGAGAGGTTTTGGGGGGGGGAGGAGGGGGAGGAGGCTGGGGACACCCCGTTATTGCCTTGACCCCCGTTATTGTGTCATTTCTGCCCCCCCATCACGTTTTTTTTCCAAGCCCTCGCTGAAAAACCGCAACACCGTCTTCACTCTGGGCAACCGGGGCAGCGTCATCGGGGCGGCCGAGCTGGAGGGTCCCATCATCGTCCCCCACGCCGCCCAAAAGAGCGACGTGCAGGTGAGTTATGAGGAGGGAATTACGGGGCGGGGGGGGCCCCCGGGGGGGGTGTCCTGATCTCTGTCTGTCCCTCTGTCCATCCATAGTACCCCTTCGAGTCACTGTTCCGCAGCCAGCACTACGCTCTCCTGGATAACAGTTGCCGCGAGTATTTGTTCCTCTGCGACTTTTTCATGGTGACGGGTCCCAGCGCCCAAGATCTTTTCAACGCTGTCATGGGAAAGACCTTGACCATGTTCCTGGTGAGTTTTTTTTTTGGGGGGGGGAGTGCCGTAGGGTTTTGGGGGGGGCCCGCAAAGCCACTGGCTGACGTGTCCGTCTGTCTCTGTTCCCCCCCGCAAAAAAACCATAGAAGCACATGGAAGCGTACGTCTGCGATTGCTACGACAGCATCGCCATCTTCCTCTGCATCCACATCGTCCTGCGCTTCAAAGCCATCATGGCCAAGCGCAACATCCCCGCCGTCGATAAGTGAGTGGGGGGGACAACGCACCCACCGGGGGGCACCCCAAAAATCCTGCAGGGACCCCCCCAAATCTGTGTGTGTGTGTCCCCCACCGCCCAGGTACTGGGACACGCTACTGGACATCCTGTGGCCTCGCTTCAAGCACATCCTGGAGCTGAACATCCAGAGCATCCAGAGCACCGACCCCCAAAAGTTGGGGTTCCTCGACACCCGACCTCACTACGTATGGGGAGGGCGATGCGGGGGGGTGGATTCTGGGGTCCTCCCAGTATCCCCCCCCCCTCACCTCGCACCCCCAACCCGCCCCCAGATCACCCGTCGCTACGCCGAGTTCTCCTCCGCCATCGTCAGCATCAACCAGACCTTCCCTAACGAGAAGACCCACGCGCTGCTGGGGCAACTCCAGGTATTGGGGGGACACCCCGCCCCCCCAAACTTCAGGGGGGACCCAGGAGTGTTGGAGACCCCCTTCAACCCCCCCCTCGTGTCCCATTCCCCCCCCCCACAAGGTGGAAGTGGAAAACTTTGTGCTGCGCGTGGCGGCTGAGTTCTCTTCCCGCAAGGAGCAGCTCATCTTCCTCATTAACAACTACGACATGATGCTGGGCGTCCTCATGGTAACGAACATGCCCCCCCCCCCCCCAAAAAAACCCAGGGGGGCCCCCCCAAATTTAAGGGGGGCCTCAAAACCTCCGTGTGTCGTTCCCCCCCATCTCGCTTCCAGGAGCGGGCGGTGGAGGAGAGCAAAGAGGTGGAGGGCTTCCAGCAGCTACTCTCTGCCCGTACCCAGGTAAAAGCCCCCCCCCCCTTTCTATTTTTGGGGCTCCCCCAATTTTAGGGTGACACCTTGGGGTGGGGGGAGGTGTCACCTTCACCCCCCCCCCCCACCTCCTGCAGGAATTCATCGAGGAGATCCTCTCCCCCCCCCTTCGGCGGGATGATTGCCTTCGTTAAGGAGGCCGAGGCACTGCTAGAGAAAGGGCAGCTGGAACGGCTGCGCGGGGAGGAGGGTAAGAAAGGGGGGGAAGTCCCCCCCAAAATGTGAATTTTAGGGACCCCCACCCTGAAAGGGAGAAGGGGGGGGTCCTCAATTTTTATACATCTCCCCCCCTCAACCTCCTCAGCCCGCGTAACGCAACTGGCTCGAGGTTTTTCCAGCACCTGGAAGGCGGCGGTGGAGTCGCTCAGTCAGGACGTCATGCGTTCCTTCAGCAACTTCAAAAACGGCACCGGCATCATCCAGGTGGGATCCGGGGGATTTTGGGGAAGGGGGGGGGGAGGTTCCTAACGCCCCCCCCCCCCCCCACCTTAAACCCCCGCCTCGGCCCTCTCCCTAGGGTGCTTTGACGCAGCTGATCCAATATTACCACCGGTTCCACAAGGTGCTGGCGCAGCCCCCCCCTCCGCTCCCTGCCCGCCCGCGCCGAGCTCATCAACATCCACCACCTCATGGTCGAGCTCAAGAAGCACAAACCCAACTTCTAAAAAACAAAAAGGGGGGGGGGGGGTTTTATCCATCTGTCTGTCTGTGTCCCCCCCCCTCCAGCTGCCTGTCTGGCCATGCCAATGGCAGCTATTGTCCCCGCTGTCACCCCCCCATCCCCTCCTCCCCGCTGCGTGTGGATAAAAGCGAGGAGGTGCAGGAAGATGCTTTATTGCTGCTGCTGACAGCGAGGGGGGGGGGCCGGGGGGGGGGTTAGGGGGGTGTCAAAAGTGGGGGGGGGGCAGCCACAGGGGGGGGTGTGTGTGTGTCCCTGGGGTGGGGGACGAAGGGCAGGAGGTGGCATCTCGCTGCGGTGATGCCGTCTGCTGCTGGTGGGGACACACACACACACAAAACCTCGGGGGGGGGGGGGGGGTTGGGGGTCCCTGGGGACACCGGGGGGGGGGTCAGTGTCCCCCCCCCATGCAGTGGGACCCCCTGGGTGTCACCTCTAGCTCTCCCCCCCGCCATCGCCGGCTGCTCAGAGGCTTCTCTCACTCCAAAGTGGGGCAGGGGGGGACGTGTCAGGCATCAGGACCCCCCCCAGAGCCCCATAGATTTTTGTCCCCCTGATCCAGGACAGCGTCGTGTGTGTCCCCCCAGGAGATGACTGGGGGGGGGCATTTCAGGCGGGGGGGGGAGGGTGTCAGCTGTGTACATAACCCCCCCCCCCCCCCAGGCTGGGGTTTCCCTTTGTGTCCCCCCCCCCCAGCCCAGCTTAGGGTTTCCCAGGGCTGAATCCCCCCCCCCAGTCCCCCCCCCCCTTGGAGCCTGGGCCGGGGGCTCCCAGCTTCCCCCCCCCGGGGGGGGGGGGGGGGGGGCACCAGGACTTCACCCCCCGCCTCAAATCCCTCCCTGGGTGGGAAGGGGACACTGGGCTTGTCCCTGTCTGTGTCCGCCCCCCCCCATTACCACCAGTGGGTGACTGGGGATGATCCCTGTCCCAATCCTTCCCTGGGGGGGGGGGCACTGGGATTGTCACCTCCCCTTCCCCTCCCCCAGCAGGTGACAGGGGACCATTACACACCCCCTCCCCCCATGTCCCCCCCCCGCCAGCATCACCCCGATGCTGCTGCTCCAGAGAGAGAGAGAGAAAAAAAACACCTTCAGGAGCCCCCAGCCAGTCTGTGGGGACGGGGGGGGACCCTGGGGGGGTCCTGAAGGACCCAGGGGGGGTCCGGGGGGGTCTCCCCCCCCCCCCCCCCCCCTACTTCTGCTCCTTGGTGGGCGCGTAGTAGAGCTCCAAGGGTTTGCTGACCTTCCAGTACTTCTCGTTCACCAGCTCCAGCGTCAGGGACCCGTTGAGGGTCTAGAGGGGGGGGAAAGGAAACGGGGTCACCCCCTGTCACCCCCCCTGTCAAGACCCTCCCCCCAACCCTCTGTGTCCCCTTTTTTCCCCCCCCCCCGGTACCGTGAAGGCTCCGCCGGCGGTGGTGATGTAGATGGTGTACTGCTTCTCGCTCACCTCCTCCAGCCCGGCCGTCGCCTCGGGGCCCGGCCCCGGAGCTTCCTCCAAGGCGATCCGTAGGGCCAGGTACTTGGAGAGGTGATCCACCGTGGCGTTGGCCGTCGTCTTCACGTACCTGCCGGTGGCGGGGAGGAGGAGGGAGAGAGGAGGAGGAGGGGGGGGGGAGGAAGAAGGAGAGAGGGGCAGGGGGGAGAGAGAGAGAGGAGGGAGGAAGAAGAGAGAGGCAGGAGGAGAGGGGAGGAAGCAGGAGGGGAGATAGAGGAGGGAGGAGGAAGAAGAGAGGCAGGAAGGGGAGGGAAAAGAGGGGAGATGGAAAGAGAAGGAAGAAGGCGAGAGGGAGGAAGAGGAGAGAGGCAGGAGGAAAGGGGAGGAAGCAAGACAGGAGATAGAGGAGGAAGGAGAGGAGGGAGGAAAGAGAGAGTCAGGAAGGGGAGAGGAGATGGAAAGAGGAGGGAGAAGGCGAAGGGGAGGAGGAGGGAGGAAAAAGGTAGGGAGAAGGAGAGGGGAGGAAGCGGGAGAGGAGGAGGGAGGGAGAGGGAGAAGAGGAAGGAGTGAAGAGGAGGAGGGAGGAGGAAGAAGGAGAGACAGGCAGGGAGGAGAGAGGAGGGAGACGGGAGATGGAAGGAGGAAGAAGGCCGGGGGGAGGAGGAGGGAGGAAGAAGAGAGGCAGGAGAGGGGAGAGGAAGGAAGCGGGAGAGGAAGGAAGAGGGAGGCGGGGAAAGGAGCAAGGAAGAGGAGGAGGAGGAGGAGGAGAAGGTGAGCAAGAGAGAAAGGCAAGACAGAGGAAAAGAAGGAAGAAGGCCTGAGGCCGGCGGCAGGGGGAGGAAGGCTTCCCACTGCCCTTGGGGGATTGGGGGGGATCACCCCCTGCTCTGCCACCCACCCCGGGGAGCTGGGGGGATCTTGGGGGGGATGCTGGACCCCCTGCCCGCACCGCGAACCCCCTGCCCATGCCAGCGGAGCCCCTGTCCGTGCGGGCAGAGCCCCCTGCCCATACCACGGACCCCCTGCCCGCGCCGGCAGACCCCCTGCCCTCACCGTGTCTGCGAATACTCGCCCTTCTCCACCAAAAGAGGATGCGGACGGAAAACCAGCTCGATCTCGCTGCTGCCCGGTTCGGCGCCCGGCTCGGGGCTCCCCCGCCCTCCCCCCTCGTGAGAGGTTTCGGGATCAGGATCGGGCCCGGAATCGTCGGAAGCTCGGGAACGTTTCCGACTGGGTCCGGCCTCGGGATGACTGGGAGCCGAGGCGTTGCTGAGGTGGGAACGACTGTCGCAGTTGTCCTCTCCGCCGCTGAACGTGGCATTATCCGATTCCTGGTGAAGCTTCCGAACTCGCTGAGCCCTACAGGATGAGACGACGGATCAACCGGGATCGACTCCGTATTAAAATCACGGAAAGGTTTGGGTAGGAAGGGACTTTGGGAAGTCACCTCCTCCACGAGCAGGGACATCTCCAACCAGATCAGGGTGCTCAGAGCCCCGGCCTTGAATGTCTCCAGGGCCGGGGCATCTCCAACCTCCTCCAGCGTCTTGCCACCCTCAGCGTAAAAAAAATCTTCTCTTTTTAGATCTAAATCTTTCCTTATTTAGCTTAAAACCCATCCCCGCTCGTCCTATCGCAACAGCCCTTACTAAAAGCCCTGTCCCCAGAAGGACCGAAAGGCCACCACGAGGTCTACCCGGAGCCTTCTCTTCTCCAACTCTCTCAGCCCGGCCTCACAGCAGAGGTGTCCCAGCCCTCGGATCATCTCCGGGGCCTCCTCCGGACCCGCTCCAACAGGTCCGTGTCCTTCTCGTCCCGAGGACCCCCGGGTGCAGTGCTCCGGGTGGGCTCTCACCGGAGCAGAGGGGCAGAATCCCCTCCCTCGGACCTGCTGGCCACGCTGCTTCCGACGGCCCGGGAGACGGTGGCTTTCTGGGCTGCGAGCGTCCGCTCTTCATCCCCCCGAGTCCTTCTCCGCTCTCCATCCCTTCATCCCCCCGAGTCCTTCTCCGCTCTCCATCCCTTCATCCCCCGAGTCCTTCTCCGCTCTCCATCCCTTCATCCCCCGAGTCCTTCTCCGCTCTCCATCCCTTCATCCCCCGAGTCCTTCTCTGCTCTCCATCCCTCATCCCCCGAGTCCTTCTCCGCTCTCCATCCCTTCATCCCCAGCCTGCTGTCCACGTTGGGGTTGCCCCAACCCAGGGGCAGGACCTTGCCCTTGGCCTGGTTGAACCTCCGGCCTGTCCAGGTCCCTCTGGATGGATCCCATCCCTCTGGAGTAGCAACCACCCCACTCAGCCTGGGGTCACCTCCAAACTTGCTGAGGGTGCACTCAATCCCACCATCTATGTGGTTGATGAAGATATGGGACAGTACTGGACCCAGTAAGGACACTTGGGGGATGTCACTCATTGCTGGTCTCCATCCGGACACAAAACCATTGACCACGACTCTTTGGATGCCACCATCCACCCAATTCCTGCTCCACCAAATGGTCCGTCCCTCAGCTCCAATTTAGAGAAGAGGACATTGTAGAGGATCACGTCAAAGGGACGACGGTGGCACGTGTCATTGATGAAAATATGGGACAGTACTGGTCCCAGTAAGGACTCCTGAGGGACTCCACTCATCACTGGTCTCCATCCAGACGCCGAGCCGTTGACCACAACTCTTTGGATGCCACCATCCACCCAATTCCTGCTCCACCCAACCCATCTCTTTCCAATTTAAGGACAAGGACATCATGGGGGATCCCGCTGGATCCCTCGCTCGCTCTGGGGGGGGGGTGCAGATTTTTTTTGGGGGGGGGGGGGGTCCTACCTGTGCATCGCCTGCATCTTGAGCCCCTCCTCGATGCTGCTGCTGAGCGCCTGCTGGTTGTGGAGGCGGCTGAGCTTGGCCAGGACGCGATCCTGATGGGCTTCGTACTCATCCCGGCTGGGATAGATCTTGGAAATCAAGGCGTCAAAGTTAGGATCCGGTCGCAGGGATCGCTTGGAAACCAATTTTTTCCGGCACGTGGGACACTCCTTATTCCTGATAAAAAAAAAAAAAAAAAACCAAAAAAAACAGGATAACGGGCGAAGCGTGAATCCCAACCGAGGCGGTGATGCCATCGCCGCGCCGTACCCGCTGCGCAAAGCGGTGACGATACAGTCGGAGCAGAAGCGGTGGAGACATTCCTTGGTGGTCATGGTGTTCTTCAGCATGTCCAGGCAGATGGGACACATCAACTCGCTGTGGAGGCTGCGCGGGGACACCGCGATCTCCGTCCCATCCATGATGGCTTCCTGGGGGGGGGGACGGGGGCGGGGATGACAACACAGACGGACACGGACGGACACAGGGACACGGGGAAAGGGGACGTTGCGTCACGGCCGATGGAGTGACAAGACACTGGGATGGGGCGGCTTGATCTGGGTCTGCTGCTGAGGGGGTGACAGGATGCATCCGTGTGTCCGTGTCCCCCCCCCCGCCTCAGCCCCACTCTTCTGGGGTTTGGGGTGACGCGACGCTGCCGCCCACCCCACCCCGGGGACACCCCCCTGCGCCCAGGATTTAGGGTGACAGCACCCTGTCCCCACACACAATGGCCCCCCCCCACCCCGAGGGGTGCCAAACCTCATCCCCCCCCAACCCCCCCCCCAACTTGGGGGTACCGCCCCCATCTTCTGGGGGTGCCAGGCCTCAGTGTCCCCTGTCCCCCCCCCTCCCTCCAAGGGGGTACCCCCCCCATCTTGGGGGGCTGCCAGGCCTCAGTGTCCCCTGTCCCCTGTCGCCCCCCTCCCTCCAAGGGGGTACCCCCCTCCCCTTCCCCCCCCGGGGGGGTGTGTGTGTGCGTGTGTCCCCCCCCCCCCCGCCCCAGACCTGCGGGGTGCGGTGCAGCTCGTACAGGCTCAGCTCCCAGGTCTTGCTGGCGCTCTGCGCGTTGGCGGGGGCGGCCATGGCGGGCGGGGCGTTCTGCGGGGAGGGGACGGGACCCGGTTACCGGAGGCTCCCCCGGTACCGACCCCCCCCCCTCCCTCAGGGTCCCGGCCGCCCCCTCACCCTCGGCCACCGGCGGGTTCCCCCCCCCCCCCCCCAAAAAACCTTCTTCCTGCCGCTCGCCGAGGAAGCGGCGCCTGGGAGAGCGCGTCACTTCCTGCTGGCCCGGGTTGATGACGTCGCCCGCGGCGCCCGCCTGGCTTCCCCCCCCCCCCCCCCCCTCCCGTAACCAATCACAACCGGGGAATTTCTCCCGCGAGTCCCGGCAGCCAGTAGGATTCACCGCCGGCGCTCTCTCCGTTCTCCCCGCCGATGGAACGGCTCGGCCAATGGGGAAGAAGCAAGGGGGCGGGGTCCCGAGGGAGGCGGAGCCGGAGTTGCAAGAGGGCGAGTATCGGGGCGTGCCCAGGCGTGGCGGGGGCGTGGCCTAGGCGGGGGGCGTGGTCAGTGCACTGAGGGGGCGGGGCCTCAGAGCCACTTGGCGCCGGCACCGGGAGGAGACGGCGCGGAGGGGGGGGGGGACACGGCCGGGATCGGGGGGAGCCCCGGGGGTCCGTGACCGGGGTGGGGGGATTCCCGGGGTCCGCCCTCCCCCCCCCCGCAGTCCCCGGTGCCCCCCGGGACCGGGGGGGGGGAAAGCCCCGGCTCTGCCCCACCGGGTCCCGGTGTGTGCCCCCCCTCCCCGGTCCCGGTGCCCCCTCCACCTCCCGGTGCCCCCCCTCCCGCTCCCGGTGCCCCCCCCCCGTCCCGGTGGAGAGGGGGGGGTCCCGGGGACCATCCCGGTGAGACCCCGTTATACTGGGGGACACACACCGGGTGTCCCGGCAGGAACAGCGGGGGGGTTTACTCCGTTTATTTTTTGGGGGGGGGGGGGGGGGGACGACATTGCGGGGGGTTGACACGGTGGGGGGGGGGGGCAGGGCTGGATCCGTCACATGAAGAGACCCCCTGAAATGAGAGAGAGTTGGAGGGGGGGGACACTGGGGGGGGGACGTGGGGACACGGGGGGGGGACACAAGGACATTGGGGGGGGGCAAGAGGGACCCCAATGGGGGACATGGGGACATTGGGGTGGGGGACATGGGGGACGCTGGGGGGACTCAAAGGGACACTGGGGGGGCAAGAGGGACCCCAATGGGGACATGGGGATGCTGAGGGGGGGCATGGGGACACTGCGGGGGGGCAGCAGGGACCCCAGTGGGGACATGGGAACACTGGGGACACACACACAGGGACACTGGGGGGGGGGGCAAGAGGGACCCCAATGGAGACATGGGGACACGGGGGGGGGGAAGAGGGACTCCAATGGGGACACAGGACACTGGGGGGGGACACGGGGACCCCAGTGGGGACAGGGACCCCGGGGGGGGGGGGGGGGGTGACAGCACATCCCCAACCTGTCACCTCCACGCTGGCCCCCGTGATGTAGCTGCTCTCCTCCGAGGCCAGGAAGGCGCAGACGTCCGCCACGTCTGGGGGGGGGACGCGGGGGGGGACACACACGGTGACACTCTGGGGACCGTCCTGTCCCCCCAGGTGTGTGTGTGTGTGTCCCCCCATGTCCCCCACTCACCCTGCGGGTCCCCAAGACGTCCCAGCGGCACCATCCCTGCAAACTTGAACCAGGACAGCGTCACCCCGCGGGTGTCCCCATGTCCCCCCCCCCCATGTCCCCAAGTGTGCCCCCCCCCCATGTCCCCATGTCACCCCCCCCCTCAATTACCTTCTCCAGCACCTTGGGGGGCACCTTGTCCGTCATGGGGGTGACAATAAACCCCGGCAGCACCGCGTTGCACCGGATCCCGAACCTGGGGGGGGGGACGACACATAACACAGGTGGGGGTCAGGGTGTCATGTGCCCCCCCCCCACGTCCCCATGTCCCCCCCCCCCCGTGTCCCATGTCCCCTACCTGGCCAGTTCCTTGGCGCAGCTCCGGGTCAGCCCCTCCACCCCGGCTTTGGAAGCCGCGTAGTTGGCCTGGCCCAGGTTGCCCACCTTGGGGGGGGGGTGACACGAGTGGGGGGGGTGTGACACGAGTGGGGGGGTGTGACACGAGTGGGGGGACACACACACCCATGTCCCTGTCACCCCTTGTCCCCGCGGCGCTGCCCACCTTGCCCACGATGCTGCCCACGTGGATGATGGAGCCGCCGGGAGCCCCCGTGGCCACCAGCGCCCGGGCCCACCGCCTGTGTCACCAGGAAGGTCCCCTGGGGGGGGGGGCCATGTGTTGTGTCATGGCCCCCCCCGTGTCCCCCCATGTCACCTATGGCCCTCCATGTCCATTTCCCCTGTCGCCACATCCCTCCATGTCCCCATGTCCCACGTCCTCCAGTGTCCCCCAATGTCCCCGAACGCTCTCCGTGTCCCCCCGTGTCCCCATGTCCCCAATGTCCCCAATGTCCCCCCATGTCCCCCCAATACTCCCCGTGTCCCCCCATGTCCCCACGTCCCAAGTGTCCCCGTGTCCCCAACACCCCCCCATGTCCCCCTGTCCCATGTCCCCAACACTCCCCGTGTCCCTCCCATGTCCCCACGTCCCCATATCCCCCCATGTCACCCGTGTCATCCCCATGTCCCCCCCCGTGTCCCCCCATGTCCCCAATGTCCCCATGTCCCCCCATGTCACCCATGTCCCCATGTCTCCCCCCATGTCCCCAATGTCCCCATATATCCCCCATGTCCCCCATGTCATCCCCATGTCCCCCCCGTGTCCCCCCATGTCCCCAATGTCCCCATATCCCCCCATGTCACCCGTGTCATCCCCATGTCCCCCCGTGTCCCCCCATGTCCCCGATGTCCCCATATCCCCAACACTCATGTCCCCCCATGTCCCCAGATCCCCCCATGTGTCCCCCCCACCCCGTGTCCCCCCATGTCCCCCAATACCCCCCTTGTCCCATGTCCCCAACACCCCCCATGTCCCCAACATCCTCATGTCCCCCCCAATGTCCCCAGATCCCCCCTCATGCCCCCCCCGAGTCCCCGCCATGTCCCCTGCTCCGCCAATACTCCCCTTGTCCCCCCATGTCCCCAATGTCCCCGTGTCCCCAGTGTCCCCCCCATGTCCCCCAGATCCCCCCATGTGTCCCCCCCCGTGTGTTGTGTCCCCCCCCGTACCGTCAGGTTGACCCCCAGCACCTCGCGGAAGGCCCCCTCCCCCAGCCGCAGCAGGAACTCGTCACGGGTGACACCCGCACACCCCACGCACACGCGGGGGGGGACCCCAAAATGGTCCTGTAAGGGGGGGGGGGGGCGTGGGTAGGGGGGCCCATCCCAGCTCCCCACTTTTTTTTTTGGGGGGGGGGGGGGAGGTGGGGGGGTTACCTGGACGCGGGCCAGGAGCTCGGTGACGCTGGTGGCCGAGGCCACGTCCACCCCGAAGGCGGCGTGGGGGGGGGTGGGGGGTGGCCCCCCCCCCCCTCCACAGAGCCCCCCCACCGTGTCCCGTGCCCCCCCCTCGTCCAGATCGGCCACCGCCAGGCGGGCGCCTTCCCGCGCCAGGCGGGCGCAGACGGCTCGGCCGATGCCGCTGGCACCTCCTGGGGGGGGTGGGGGGGGTGGGGGGGGGGGTGTCACGCGTGGGGGGGGTGGGTTTCACTCGTGGGTGCTCCCCAGGATATACACCCCGCCCCCTCCCCCCCCCCCCGTGGTATCTGTCACCCACTCCACACGGCGCACGGGATTCTCTATGTGTCGTGTCACCCCCCCCAAAGTGCCACCCGTGGGGGTCTGTCACCCCCCCAAAAGTGCCACCCGTGGGGTCACCCCCCCCAAAGTGCCACCCATGGGGGTCTGTCACCCCCCCCAAGTGCCACCCGTGGGGTCACCCCCCCCAAAGTGCCACCCATGGGGGTCTGTCACCCCCCCAAGTGCCACCTGTGGGGTCACCCACCCCAAAAGTGACACCCGTGGGGTCTGTCACCCCCCCCCACAAGTGACAGCTATGGGGGCTGTCAGCCCCCCAAGTGCCACCCATGGGATCACCCACCCCAAAAGTGCCACCCGTGGGGGTCTGTCACCCCCCCCCCAAGTGCCACCCGCGGGGTCACCTCCCCCAAAAGTGCCACCCGTGGGGTCACCCCCCCCCCCCCAGGACCACCCGTGGGGTCTGTACCCCCACCCCCACCCCGAGTCCCCCCCCCCTCCACGTCACAGGGGATCGTGTCACTCCCCCCCCCCCGGTGGGGTCTGTCACCCCCCCTTACGTCACGCGCGACCCCGCCCCACGTGGGGTGTCCCCCCCCCGCCACGTCACGGCCACCTGTGACCAAGGCCAGCGCCCCGCCGAGGCGGCCCGCCGAGCTCATGGCGGCACCGGAAGTGACCAGCGAGGGGCCGTGAGGAGGGCACCGCGCGCCGCCGCTCTACACCCGCTCTATGGTAAAAGTCCTCCAAGCATCCTCTGTTTTTTTGGTATTTTTTTCCCAACCTTTTTCCTGGATTTGGGTGCCACCCGGATTTCTGGGTGTCCCCACCCCCGTGGGCCCTGCACACCCCTCAGGACCCCTTTGGCTCATCTCAGCCTTTACTCTTTTAATTAATCGAAGCCACAATCTGCTACAGTCGTTAAAAAAAAACACAAGTCATCACCCCAAAATCCGCCCGGTAACAGGGACCCCGGACACCTGGGTCCCGTCCCCCCATGTCACCCCCCCTTGGTCCCCAGCGCCGAAGTTGTGTGTCCCCCCCCCCCCCAAATCAGGGAGCCACAGGACCCCCCCGCTTTGGTCCAGAGAGCTGGGGGGGGGTCAACACGGCTCCCCCTCTCCCCAGAGGAACAAGCCCCCAAAATGGGGCACACATGGGGCTGGAAAACCACCCCCCACCCCCCCAAAAAAAAAACCAAACCCCACCCTCCAGGGCTCCCTACTCATAGTGGGCGATGGCTACCATCATGGCGACTCCGGCCAGTAGCCCCAGGACCTGGAGGGAAGGACTGGAGGGGCCCGGCGTCCCGCAGCAGTTCGGGGATGACGGAGACGGTGCCCACGTAGATGAGCCCCGCCGGCGGTGAAGGGCAGGACCCCCAACATGGCCGCCTCGCCCGCTCGCTCGGCCAACAACGAGCAGGCCGCCCCGGCCACCGCTCCCAGCGCCGTCACCAGCTGCAGCCGCATGGCCTGGGGACGAGGACACCGGGACGGTGGCACCTCCTCCCAGACCGTTCCTACATACACTGGACTGGGGGACTGGGGGACTGCTGGGCAGAGACGGGGCTCCTGGACACTGGGGACACAGGGGGTACTGGGGGAACTGGACGCTGACAGGCATAACGGGATCCCTAAGGACACGGGGGACTGGGGACTGGGACACTCTGCTGGGCAGAGACGGGCTCCCTGACACTGGACACCGGGGGTTACTGGGGAACTGGTGACGCTGACAGCAGACGGGGCTCCCTAAGACACCGGGGGGACTGGGGGAACTGGGACACTGCACTGCTGGGCAGAGACGGGGCTCCCTGGACACTGGGGACACAGGGGGTACTGGGGGAACTGGGACGCTGACAGGCAGACAGCTCCCTAAGGACACCGGGGGGACTGGGGGAACTGGGACACTGCTGGGCATACATGGGGTCTCCCTAAGGACAACCGGGGGGGGACTGGTGGGACACTGGGACACTGCTGGCGGACATGGGGCTCCCTAAGGACAACCGTGGGTACTGGGGGAACTGGACACTCTGGGCATGACGGGGCTCCCTGGACACTGGGACACAGGGGGTATGTGGGGAACTGGGACGCTGACAGGCAGACGGGCCTCCCTAAGGACACCGGGGGGACTGGGGGAACTGGGACACTGCTGGTCAGAGACGGGCTCCCTGGACCTGGGGACACAGGGGGTACTGGGGGAACTGGGACGCTGACAGGCAGACGGGATCCCTAAGGGACACCGGGGGGACTGGGGGAACTGGGACACTGCTGGGCAGAGACGGGCTCGCCCTGGACACTGGGACACAGGGGGTACTGGGGGAACTGGGACGCTGACAGGCAGACAGGGCTCCCTAAGGACACCGGGGGGACTGGGGGAACTGGGACACTGCTGGGCAGACATGGGGCTCCCTAAGGACACCGGGGGGACTGGGGGGACACTGGGACACTGCTGGGCGGACATGGGGCTCCCTAAGGACACCGGGGGTACTGGGGGAACTGGGACACTGCTGGGCAGAGACGGGGCTCCCTGGACACTGGGGACACAGGGGGTACTGGGGGAACTGGGACGCTGACAGGCAGACGGGGCTCCCTAAGGACACCGGGGGGACTGGGGGAACTGGGACACTGCTGGGCAGAGACGGGGCTCCCTGGACACTGGGGACACAGGGGGTACTGGGGGAACTGGACAGCTGACAGGCAGACGGGGCTCCCTAAGGACACCGGGGTGGACTTGGGGGAACTGGGAACACTGCTGGGCAAGACGGGGCTCCCTGGACACTGGGGACAACAGGGGTCTGGGGAACTGGGACGCTGACAGGCAGACAGGGCTCCCTAAGGACACCGGGGGGACTGGGGGACTGGGACCTGCTGGGCAGACATGGGGCTTCCCTAAGGACAACCGGGGGGACTGGGGACACTGGGGACACTGCTGGGGCGGACATGGGCTCCCTAAGGACACCGGGGGTACTGGGGGAACTGGGACACTGCTGGGCAGAGACGGGGCTCCCTGGACACTGGGGACACAGGGGGTACTGGGGGAACTGGGACGCTGACAGGCAGACGGGGATCCCTAAGGACACCGGGGGGACTGGGGGAACTGGGACACTGCTGGGCAGAGACGTGTGCTCCCTGGACACTGGGGACCAGGGGGGTACTGGGGGAACTGGGGACCTGACAGGCAGACGGGGATCCCTAAGGACACCGGGGGGGACTGGGGGAACTGGGGACACTGCTGGGCAGAGACGGGGCTCCCTGGACACTGGGGGACACAGGGGTACTGGGGGAACTGGGACGCTGACAGGCAGACGGGGATCCCTAAGGACACGGGGGGGGGGGACTGGGACTGGGACACTGCTGGGCAGAGACGGGCTCCCTGACACTGGGGACACAGGGTGTACTGGGAACTGGGACGCTGACAGGCAGACGGGGATCCCTAAGGACCCGGGGTACTGGGGAACTGGGACACTGCTGGGCAGAGACGTGGGCTCCCTGGACACTGGGACACAGGGGGTACTGGGGGAACTGGGACGCTGACAGGCAGACAGGGCTCCCTAAGGACACCGGGGGGACTGGGGGAACTGGGACACTGCTGGGCAGACATGGGGCTCCCTAAGGACACCGGGGGGACTGGGGACACTGGGACACTGCTGGGCGGACATGGGGCTCCCTAAGGACACCGGGGGTACTGGGGGAACTGGGACACTGCTGGGCAAGAACGGGGCCTCCCTGGACACGGGGACCACGGGTGTACTGGGGGAACTGGGACGCTGACAGGCAGACGGGGATCCCTAAGGACACCGGGGGGACTGGGGGGAACTGGGACACTGCTGGGCAGAGACGGGGCTCCCTGGACACTGGGGACACAGGGGGTACTGGGGGAACTGGGACGCTGACAGGCAGACGGGGCTCCCTAAGGACACCGGGGGGACTGGGGGAACTGGGACACTGCTGGGCAGACATGGGGCTCCCTAAGGACACCGGGGGGACTGGGGGACACTGGGACACTGCTGGGCGGACATGGGGCTCCCTAAGGACACCGGGGGGACTGGGGACACTGGGACACTGCTGGGCAGAGACGGGGCTCCCTGGACACTGGGGACACAGGGGGTACTGGGGGAACTGGGACGCTGACAGGCAGACGGGGATCCCTAAGGACACCGGGGGGGACTGGGGGAACTGGGACACTGCTGGGCGGACATGGGGCTCCCTAAGGACACCGGGGGTACTGGGGAGACTGGGACACTGCCGGGCAGAGACGGGGCTCCCTAAGGACACCGGGGGAACTGGGACACTGCTGAGCAGAGATGGGGTTCCCTGGACACCAGGGGAACTGGGGACACAGGGGGTACTGGGGGCACTGGGGGGGACTGGGACACTGCTGGGTAGAGATGAGGGTCCCTAAGGACACCAGGGGTACTGGGGGAACCGGGACACTGCCAGGCAGAGATGGGGCTCCGTGGACACTGGGGGTATTGGGGGGACTGGGGGAACTGGGGACACCAGAGGTACTGGGAGGACTGGGACACTGGGGGCACTGGTAGCGCTGGGGGTACCGTGGTCACCGCGGCCACCGCGAACGCTCTGGGGCACCGCTGTCACCAGGGGCACCAGGGGTACTGTGGTTACTGGTGCTACTGGGGACACCGTGGTCATCGGGGGTCCTGTGGCCACTGGGGAGTACTGGGGACCCCGGTGACGCCGCTGCCACCGCGTCCCCTTCCTCACCTTGCGCTTGCTGCAGCCCGACTGGACGAGGATGGCGAAGTCGCCCACCTCGTGGGGCAGCTCGTGCAGCAGGACCGTCACCGCCGTCACCGTCCCCAACCCCGTCCCCGCCAGGAAGGAGGCGCCGATGGCCAGCCCGTCGGTGAAGTTGTGCGCCACGTCGGCCGCCAAGTTCAGGTACCCCGACACCTCCATGGCTGCGGGGACAGTGGGGGGGCGACACACAGTGGGGACGTTGGCACCCCGTGACGGTCCCTGCCACCCCCCGCAATGTCCCCAACCCCCCCGGTTGGGGTCCCTTCCCCGTCCTTGTCCCCATGGGGTCCCTCTACCCCATCAGGGTCTCAGTCGTCCCCCCCCTCAGTGTCCACGTCCCCACTGGGGTCCCCGTGTCCCCTCCAGGACCCCCCCCCCCCACTCCTTGTCACCCCCCCAGTGTCCCTGTCCCTAATTGGGGTCCCCCTCCACCCTTGTCACCCCCCCCAGGAACTGATACAAAGTGGCCAGTGTCCGTCCCACTGGGGTCCCCCTCCCTCACTCCTTGTCACCCCCCACCAGTGTCCTGTCCCCACTGGGGTGCCCCCTCATCCTGTCCCCCCCCAGTGTCCCTGTCCCCACGGGGTCCCCCTCCACTCCTTGTCACCCCCCCAGTGTCCCTGTCCCCACTGGGGTCCCCTCCAGTCCCTGTCACCCCCCCATGTCCCCTCCCCCACTGTGCCCCCTCCACTCCTTGTCACCCCCCCCAGTGTCCCTGTCCCCATCGGGGTCCCCCCCCACTCCTTGTCACCCCCCCAGTGTCCCTGTCCCTAATTGGGGTCCCCCTCCACTCCTTGTCACCCCCCCCAGTGTCCCTGTCCCCACTGGGGTCCCCCTCCACTCCTTGTCACCCCCCCAGTGTCCCTGTCCCCACTGGGGTCCCCCTCCAGTCCCTGTCACCCCCCCAGTGGTCCCTGTCCCTATTGGGGTCCCCTCCAGTCCCTGTCACCCCCCAGTGTCCCTGTCCCTAATGGGGTCCCCCTCCACTCCTTGTCACCCCCAACCGTGTCCCGGTCCCCACTGGGTCCCCCTCCAGTTCCCCTGTCACCCCCCAGTGTCCCTGTCCCCATCGGGGTCCCCCTCCACTCCTTGTCACCCCCCCCCCAGTGGCCCTGTCCCTAATTGGGGTCCCCCTCCACTCCTTGTCACCCCCCCCAGTGTCCCTGTCCCCACTGGGGTCCCCCTCCAGTCCCTGTCACCCCCCCAGTGTCCCTGTCCCCACTGGGGTCCCCCTCCACTCCTTGTCACCCCCCCCCAGTGTCCCTGTCCCCACTGGGGTCCCCCTCCAGTCCCTGTCACCCCCCCAGTGTCCCTGTCCCCACTGGGGTCCCCCTCCACTCCTTGTCACCCCCCCCAGTGTCCCTGTCCCTAATTGGGGTCCCCCTCCACTCCTTGTCACCCCCCCAGTGTCCCTGTCCCCATCGGGGTCCCCCTCCACTCCTTGTCACCCCCCCCAGTGTCCTTGTCCCCACTGGGGTCCCCCTCCACTCCTTGTCACCCCCCCCAGTGTCCCTGTCCCCACTGGGGTCCCCCTCCAGTCCCTGTCACCCCCCCAGTGTCCCTGTCCCTAATTGGGGTCCCCCTCCAGTCCCTGTCACCCCCCCAGTGTCCCTGTCCCTAATTGGGGTCCCCCTCCACTCCTTGTCACCCCCCCGTGTCCCTGTCCCTAATTGGGGTCCCCGTCCACTCCTTGTCACCCCCCCAGTGACCCTGTCCCATCGGGGTCCCCCTCCACCCTGTCACCCCCCCAGTGTCCCTGTCCCTAATTGGGGTCCCCCTCCACTCCTTGTCACCCCCCCGTGTCCCTGTCCCTAATTGGGGTCCCCGTCCACTCCTTGTCACCCCCCCATGTCCCTGTCCCCACTGGGGTCCCCCTCCACTCCCTGTCCCCCCCCCAGTGTCCCTGTCCCCATCGGGGTCCCCCTCCACTCCTTGTCACCCCCCCCAGTGTCCCTGTCCCCCACTGGGGTCCCCCTCCATCCTGTCACCCCCCCAGTGTCCCTGTCCCTAATTGGGGTCCCCCTCCAGTCCCTGTCACCCCCCCCCAGTGTCCCTGTCCCCACTGGGGTCCCCCTCCAGTCCCCGTCCCCCCCGCCCCATACCGGACTCCTCCGCCACCTTCCCCGCCGGCCGGTTCTTGCCGCGGTGGCCCTTGGTGGCCGTCCTCTCCCCGCCGCCCCGTCGCCCCCGGCTCCTCCTCACCTTCGCTGGAGCTGCTCTTGGCCTTCACCCCTGCGGAGAAGGACAAGGGGGTCGGGGTGGGGGGACATCAGCGCGTCCCGCGCCCCCCTAAAACCTTCCCGTCACCTCCTCCCCGCCGGGGATGTCACCTACCGTGGCCGTGGCCGTGGCCGTGGCCGCCCTTGGCGTGCCGGACGAAGGTCTCCACCACCAAAAAGGCCACGATGCCGGCGAGCACCCACATCCCCACCGTCAGCATGCGGCCGTGCTCCTGGCCTGGGCGAGGGGGAACGACACGCACAGCGTGAGCGGTGGCACTGTCCCCTCGATGTCCCTAGAGCGTCCCTACGGTCACCGCCACGCCCCCCCCCCCCCCCCAAACCGCCGCCGCCACTTCAAGCGTCCTACCGTGGTGCGAGTGACCGTGGCCGCCCGGCTCGGCGTGCGCGTGGCCGCCGTCGCCGTGATGCGCGTGGGGGGCTGCGGGGAACGGCAAGAAGGAGGGACGGTGAGCGTCACCGCCGCGTCCCCGTTGTCCCCAAGAAGGGGGGGGGACGGGGACACGCACTCACCGAGGGCGTGGGGGATGAGGTGGAGGAAGGCGTCTCCCAGCAGCCCCCCCGCCGCGAAGCTGAGGAGCAGTTTGAGGAGCGCCTGGTGCCGGGGAGCGTTGGACTCCACCGGGATGAGGAAGAGGACGAGGTACGGGGCGGCGCTGATCACCAGGGTGGCCGCCATCGTCTGCGGAGGAGGCGGGAGGTGACGCACGAGGAGGGTGTCACGGGGTGTCACTTCCCTCCCACAACGCTTGTCCCTTGGGGACACTGTGGGAGGTGGGGGTCCTTGGGGGTGGGGGGGGACACGACACACACTCACGTGCATCCACAGAGTCACCGTGTCCGACCGCGGCGACGGTTTGGAGGGATCCGGGGCTAAACGCTCGTGCGAGGGGCGGCGGGCGTCCTGGTGCGAGTGGCCGTGATACACGTCCTCGTGCGAGTGGCCATGGCCATGGTGCAAGCCCTCGTGCGAGTGGCCGTGGTACATGCCTTCGTGCGAGTGGCCGTGGCCATGGTGCAGGTCCTCGTGCGAGTGGCCGTGCTCGTGGTACATGCCCTCGTGCGAGTGGCCGTGGCCATGGCCATGATACAAGTCCTCATGCGAGTGGCCATGGCCATGGTGCACGTCCTCGTGCGAGTGGCCGTGGTACATGCCTTCGTGCGAGTGGCCGTGGCCATGGTGCAAGCCCTCGTGCGAGTGGCCGTGCTCGTGGTACATGCCCTCGTGCGAGTGGCCGTGGCCATGGCCATGATACAAGTCCTCGTGCGAGTGGCCGTGCCCGTGGTACACATCCTCGTGCGAGTGGCCACCCTCGTGCGAGGCGGCGGGGGCCGGCAGCAGGCAGAGGGCCAGCACGACGCCGGCGGCGAGGCCAGCGCCGAATCCTCGCATCCGGAGCGCCGCCGCCATCGCCCCGGTGAGGGGACACG
>NW_024470417.1:0-58328 GCF_900496995.4 Aquila chrysaetos chrysaetos | reverse complement strand
AGCCCGGCGTGCAGCTCCGCCTTGGGTCGTGCCAGGGCGGGGGGCAACGGCGGGGCCCCCCCGGCCGCCACTGCTGCTCGCAGGGCCTGGGCGTAGGCCCTGGCCGCCGGTCCCGCCGCCCCCGCCCCCAGCAACGCCGCCGCCCGCTCCTGCCGCGCCAGCACCGCCTGCCAGCGCCCGCCCGGCGCCTCCTCCCAGAAGGGGGGCGCGGGGGAGAAGCCCCCCAACTGCACCCCCACCGCCGCCCCCGCCCCCGCCGGCCGCAGCCGGGCCCGCTCCCCCGCCGCCATCGTCTCCAGGCAGGCGTCCAGCGCCGCCGCCCACCGCCCCTCACCGTCCCCCAGCCGCAGGGTCTGCCACCGGCCGCCCCCCGCCCCCGCCGCCGCCGCCCCCCACCCCGCCGCCGCCCCCGCCCCGGGGGGGGGTCTCCAGCCGCACGCGGCAGCGGGAGCCAGGACCAGGGCGACCCAGCCCCCGGCCGCGCCGCAGCACCCGTTTGGCGAAGGCGGCATCGGGGCTGAGCCACCAGCCCGGGGGGGGCCTGGCCCCCGCCCAGGGGTCTTCCTCCTCCCCCTCCCCCTCCTCGCCGTCATCGTCCTCCTCCTCCTCCAGCTGCCCCCGCCCCTCCTCCTCCTCCTCCTCCTCCTCGGGCGCCCGCAGCCACACCTCCTCGCGCGACCAGTCCCAGGGATCCCCCGCCCCATCGGGCGTGGCCGGGAGGGGCACGTGCTCACGGGAGGGTGATGCCTGGCGGGGCGACGCCCCATCGGATGGAGCCCGGAGGGCGTCGGCTGGATCCCGGCGTCCCGCCCTCTCATTGGTTGGGGCCCGGAGGCCAGCGTCCTCATTGGTTGGGGCTTCAGGCCCTGCGTCCTTATTGGCTGGGATGCGTGGGACGGGGTCCTGATTGGTTGGGGCTCGTGTCACTGCATCCTCATTGGTCGGGTGCTGCAGCCCTTTGGCCTCATTGTTCAGGTTGTGCGGCTCTGCCCTCTCGTTGGCTGCACCCTGTAGCACGGTAGGCTCATTGGCTGGGTCCTGGTGTCCCGCGGTCTCATTGGTTGGGTCTTGGGGCCCTGCCTCTTCACTGGCTGGGCTGTGCAGGCCTCCTCTCTCCTCATTGGCTGAGTCCCCAGCCGCTTGGCACCCCCCTAGCTGCTCATTGGCTGAGCTGGGCTGCTCCTCGGACAAGCCCAGCAGCAGCGCGACCCCATTGGATGACTCCCCCACTGCGCAGGCTCCCCCGAGCTCTGCATTGGCTGGAACCGGGCTCCCTCCCTCCCCATTGGGCAAACCTCCGGGCGCTCGCTGCCCATTGGCCGGCTCCTCCGCAGCCCCATTGGCTGCTCCCCTGAGCGCTGCCTCCCCATCGGCTGAATCTCCGCCTTCCATTTCTTCCTCGGCCAATCGCGTTTCTCCGGCGGTGGCCTACGAGACGGAGGGGCGGAGCCTGATCAGAGGGGTCCCCGGTGTCCGCCGCCCCCCCCCCCCCCGGGGGCACCCCGGCCTCCGGGACCCCTCCCCCGCCCCCGCGGACCCGGCCGTCCCGGGCCGCTCCCGCTCCCACCTGGGCGAGGACCCCGGCGTCCGGCAGCCCCGCCTCCTCTTGTCACATCCGGCCACGCCCTCAGCTGGGCCGCGGCCCGCCTGGGCGGGGTTGCCGTGGAGACGCCCACGTTCCTGCCTGCCTGCCTGCCTGCCTGCCTGCCTGCCTGCCTGCCTGCCATCCCTCCCTCCCTCCCTCCCTCCCGTGCGGGCGGGGCGGGTCCTACCGGGACTGGGGCGGGGACCGAGGCGAGCGGCGGCGGCGGCGGCGGCGGCGCTGCCCCTTTAAACACCGCCGGTGGGCGGGGGGGCTGGGGGCGGTGGGAGCGGAAGGGCGCAGCGCGCAGGCGCCGCCCGCTCCGCCCGCAGCGCGCCTGCGCGGAGGCCGGCCGGGCGAGCCGCGCTCCCATTGGTGGGCGGGCGGTGGCGCGGATTGGCGGGGGGGCGCGCGCGGCGCGGCGCGGCGGAAGATGGCGGCGCTGGCGCCGGAGCTGCTGGTGCTGAGCGACGCGGGGCGGTTCCGGGCCGACAACCTGCTGGGGGCCGAGGACTGGGGTAGGCCCGGGCGGGGCGGGGAGGGGCCTCGGCGCGGCGGGGCCGGGGGGGGGGGGGCCGCTTCCGTGTGTTGCGGGGAGGGGCGGGGCCCGGCGAAGGGGGACGGGGCCCGGCGAAGGGGGACGGGGCGGCCCGGGCACTGCGTGGGAGGGGCTTTTTAAGGAGGCGTGGCTTGGGGAGGGGGCGGGCCCTGCCGGCGGCCTTGTGCCTTGCTGGAGTAAAGGGGCGGGGCTTAAAGGGGGCGTGCTCTGGATGGAGGCAGGGTTAAACCATTTGGGTGGAGTCAGCACGTTGAGGGCGGGGCTAAGCCCCTTGGGGTGGGGCTCTTTTGTAAACACGCTCCCCCCCCCCCAGATGCCGCTCTCTACAGTTGCCTCGATGACAGGCTGGAGCCCGCCCACCTCTTCCCGTCCCTGGACCCCAACCCCATGGTAAACCCATACCCCTCTGGTGATGCCCAAGCTCCGCCCCCTCCGGGTGGGGTCTTCCCAGCCCCACCCCCTGGGGGGTCCCAGACCCTCATCCCTCCCTCCACCCCAGTTCGACTGTGCCTTTGATGGGGGTGAGGCCGCCAGCCCTCCCGACCCCCCGTGGGACCAGGAGCCCCCCAGCCTCTTCCCTGGTGAGTGGGGGGGGGAGCAGAAGGGGGGTCTTGGGGGGTTTTATGGGGGGTGTATGGTGGGCCGGAGGAGTTCATGGGATGGTGGGAGGGGATACGGGGGGCTGGGGAGGATAATGGCAAGCTGGGGGGCGATATGGGGTTGTTGGGGAGGTTGTAGTGTGGGGTTGGGGGGGTTACTGGATGCTGGGGGGGCATTTGAGGCATGGCAGCACAGGGATCCTTGCCAGTCGTGTGCTCTTGCTGCTCCCCAGACCTGCAGGTGAAGTCAGAGCCGGGGTCCCCCACCTTGTCCCACTGCTCCGACTCCTCTGGCCTCTCCTCTGCCTCCGAGCCCCTGGCCTGGGTATGTCCCCCCTCACTGGTGCCCCTGCTGCCCCCTGCTGCCCCTCCGCCCACCTCCTTCCTCTCAGCTTTGTCCGCACAGGCCCCCAGCCCCCCCGAACTGCGGGTGAAGACAGAGCCGACCCCGCCGCTGCCCTGCACCCCCCCTGATGCCAGTAAGCTGCAGATAGACAGATGAGGAGGAGTGGGGGGGGTCATGACACCCCCTTTGACACCCCTAATGCCGCAGCAGGGAAGGCACCGCGGGCCGTAAAGGCAGAGGGGGTCCCCCCCAGCCGCCGGACACCCCCCATCCAGCCCAAGCCCCCTGGGGGGGCCACTGGGCCCGGGGGGGCTGCCCCAAGCACCCCCCAGACTATCCTGCTGCAGCCGCTGCCTGGAGCTGCCCCCTCTCTGCCCACAGCCATCACTGGTAGGGCTGGGGGGGCTGGGGGCATCTGGGGCAACAGGGAGGGAATTCGGGGGGGCTGGGGGGGCCTGAGGCCATGGGAGGGAGGGGGGCTGGAGGGGCGCGGGCGGAGGAGCGGATGGGCGGGGGGGTTGGTGGGAGGGGAGGGGTGGGGAGGTGTTGGGGGGGGGGGGGGAGGGGGGGGGGCTTTGGGGATCCGCAGTGCCGGCCCCTGCGGTGCTACTGTCGCCGGCCGAGCTGCTGCTGCCGGGGCTCCTGTGCCTGCCCCACTCCGGCCGGGGGCCCCCCCGCACCCCACCCGGCCCCCCCAAGCCCGAGGCCAAGACCATCGTCCCGGCCCCTGCTCCCACTCCTCCTGGTCCCCAGGAGGTTGACGTGAGTACCCCCTGCGTGACCCCTAACCCCCACGCGACCCCGACCCCTCAGTATTCCCCCCCCCCGCCCCGAGTGTCCCCTGTCCCTCCTGGGGTGTCCCCCTTCTCCCCAAGGGGTGCCCCCCTGTCTTGGGTGTCCCCTGTCATCCCGGGCATCCCCCTCCCCTGGGACCCTCGGGGTCCCCTCCGCTGGCCCCCCGGTGACCTGCGGGTGCAGGCAAAGGTGCTGAAGCGGCAGCAGCGGATGATCAAGAATCGGGAGTCGGCATGCCAGTCGCGGCGCCGGCGCAAAGAGTATGTGCAGGGGCTGGAGGAGCGGCTGCGCCAGGCCCTGGCCGACAACGACCGCCTGCGCCGCGAGAACGGGCTCCTGCGCCGCCGCCTCGACGCCCTCCTGGGCCAGGTGGGGCCTGCGGAGGGGATGGGGGGCTGGGGGGTGGCCCTGCTCCGCCGCGGCACAGGCTGTGCCCCCCTCCATCCCTTGGTGGCATGGCTTGTCTCCCCCATCTCGTAGTGGTACAGTCTGTGTCCCCGCATCCCGTAATGGTACAGTCTCTGTCCCCCCACCCTCTAATGGTACAGCTTGCCCCGCCCCATCCCGTGATGGTACAGCCTGTACCCTGCCCCCGGTCCATAATGGTGCAGGCTGCCTTCCGTATCTTGTAATGGTATAGTCTGCCCCATCTCGGTCCTGTAATGGTACAGCCTATCCCTCCCCATGATACAGGTTGTCTGTCCCCGTCCGGCCCATAATGGTACAGCCCATTGGGGGGGGGCGGGGCGGGGGCCCGCGGCTCATCACCATGGCAACAGCCTGTACCACCGCAGGGCCTCGGAGGGGTTCCTCAGTGCGGGAGGAGGGCTGTGGCATGTACCATTACGGGGGCGCCCCATGGCGGGTAGGTGTTGGGATGTACCATTGCAGAGGGCTTTGGGGGCGCACCACTGCTGGCCGTGCAGGGCAGACCATTGTTGGGGGGGGCACGAGGGCCCTCGGGCAGGTGAGCCTGACACCCCCCCCCCCCCCGTGTCCCCCCTGTGCCCCCCAGAGCTCGGAGCTGCGTCCCGTCCCGGGCCCCCGCAAGCTGGCCTGCCTCGCCGCCCTCCTCCTCTTCCTCGCCTTCAACCTGGGCCCCCTCAGGTGGGTGTCGGAAGTTGGGGGGGGGGCCACCCCGCCTCCACTCCCCCCCTTCAACAGCCCCCTCCCGCAGCCTCTCGCAGCCGCCCCCCACCGAACCCCGGCGCCAGCCCCCGCCGCGGGGCCGCCGGCACCTCCTGGGGGTGGCTGAGGGGGGGCCCCCTGCCACCGACCTTCCCCAGACGTGGGGCCCCCCGCCAGGGCCACGCCAGGAGCCCGCTCCCCCCGGCAGGACCCCCTTCAGGTATGTGCCCCCCCCCCGCCGAGCACCCCTCCAGTGGTCCCCAATGCCCCCCCCAAGCCCCATGGGAACCTCTGACCCCACTGGTCACCCCCCATCTAAATGGGTCCCCCCAGGCCCCAATGCAGCTCATTGCCCCCCCCCAACTCCCACTGGGCCCCCACCAGACCCCAGTGAGTCCCCCCAAACCCCAGTGGGCTTCAGCGGCTCCCCAAACCCAATGGGACCCCCTGACCCCAATGGCCCCCCCCCGACCCCTGTGGGCCCCCCTGACTCTCATGGACCCCAGTAGATCCCCCCCAAACCCAGTGTTTGGCAGTGCCCCCCCCCCCAAACCGGTGGAACCCCCTGACGCCACTGAGCCCCCCACACACCCGAATGGCTCCCCCGGCCCCTCCTGACACCCCCGACCCCCCCCCCCCCCCCCCCCCCAGGAACGCTTCTCTGGGCGCGGTGACACTGCGGGAGCTGGACGGGCTGTTCCGGGCGTCTGACTGTCGTCACTTCAACCGCACCGAGTCCCTGCGGTGCGTGGTGGAGGGGGGGCATGGGGGGGGCCTGAGGGGCATGGGGGAGGTTGGAGGGGCGTTGGTGATGATGGGAAGATTGGGGGGGGCCAGGGTGAGCTGTGGGGGGGTCATGGCGGGGGCAGGGCATTGTGAGTAATTTCCCAGTATCCCTGGGGCAGGAGTGGTGGGAGGGGGGTGCAGGGGGTCACCGTAAGCTCCCCTGCTCCCACTGACCCCCCACCGCACCCCAGGCTGGCGGATGAGCTCAGCGGATGGGTCCGGCGCCACCAGATCGACCGACGGAAACCTGGGTCCCCCCCCCGGCCCCCCCGCAGCCAGGTGAGTGGGGGGGTCCCTGGGGTGGGGGCCTGGGGAGCCCCAAGGGGCTCTGGGGACCCTTGGTGGTCACCGGGGGGTTCTCAGGGATTTCTAGGGGTCCCTGGGGGTGTGGGGAGTCCCCACAGGTGGCTGGGGGGGCTGGTGGGGGGTGTCTGGGCAGATCCTGTGGGGCTGGGGGAGGGCCTGTAGCATCCCGGGGGGGGTCTTTGGGGGGTCCTGGTGCACTGGGAGGTCACTGGGGGAATGCTCGGGGTTGGGGGTCCCTGGGAGGGTGGGTTCTGGAGGGCACTGGGGGGTCCCTGTTCCCCCCGAACCCCCTAGGGCAGTTTCAGGCTTCACCCCCCTGGAAGGCGCCGGCCTCCTCCCGCCTCGTCCCAGCTGCCCCCCCCCCACCCTGAGAGGTGAGAGACCCCCGGAACGCGACCCCCTCAGACCCCCCACGTACCCCCCCCACCCCTCGCACGTTCTCCCACCTCCTCCTGGACCCCCAACGCCCCCCCCCCCTTTTCCACCCCAAACCCATCCCTACATGTGCCCCTCCATGTCCCCCCACCACCTGAAGCCCCTCCATGTCTCTCCAGGGCCCCCCTGGGGCAGCTCCAGCTCTATCGCCCCGACCGGGCTGAACCCCATTTCCTGGCCGCCATTGACCGCCGCGAGGACACTTTCTATGTCGTCTCCTTCCGTCGGGTATGGGGGGGCCGAGGGCAATCTGGGGGGGCTCAGGGTGGTCTGCTGGAGGTGGGGGGGGGTCCCCAATGCTGTGTCCTCCTGCCCAGGACCACCTGCTGCTGCCAGCCATCAGCCACAACAAGACATCGCGGCCAAAGATGTCCCTGGTGATGCCAGCGGCCGCCCTCAACGGTGAGTGTGGACTCCTGGCCCCCTCTGTGTCCTCGGGGGGGGATCCCTCTGTCTCAGGGGGGGCCCACTGCATGTTCTCCCACTCCAACAGGGGCCCTTCTATGTTTGGGGGGTCCCAAAGTGCTCAGGGTCCCTCCTGTGTACCCAAGGGGTCACATGTCCGAGGACGGGTTGTTCCTGGGGGGGGGGGGTCTTGCCCCCTTGGAGGGGGGTGTCCACATTTCCTTGGGGGTTTCTGTGCTGCGGGGGTGGGACTGGGTCATCCCCTTTTTTCTGGGGAGTTCCATTGCCTGGGGTGGGGTCCCTGTTGCCCAGGCGGGCTCTTCATCTCTGGGGGGGGGCCCACTGCCCCAGGGGATTCCCCGTTGCCCTGGGGGGCTTACAGTCAACTGGGGGGGGTTCCCCATCACCTGGCAGGGGGTCCCTTTCTCTGGGGTTTCCTCTTTCCTTGGGGGCTTCCCTCTCGTCTTTGGGGGGTCCCATTGTCCCTGGGGGGTCCCTCTTCCCCGAGGGTCCCCAACTGACACCTTGCCCCCCCCCCCCCCCCCAGAGAGCCTGTCAGGGCGTGGGGGGGGCCTGGAGGCTATGATGCAGGTGGACTGCGAGGTGATGGACACGCGCGTCATCCACGTCCGCCGCCGGCCCCCCCCTGCCAACCGCAGCCGGGCGCCTGCCCCCCCCCCGCGGCCCCCGCCGCCCCCGCACCCTCTACCTGGGGGCTGGCAGGTAGCCCCGCCCCCCCCAGCGGCAGGCCCCGCCCCCCCACCCCGGGGCAAAGCACTGTCCGTGGGAACCGCCCCAGGGCCAGGGATCAAGCTCCGCCCACTGTGGGGACGCTGAGCCACGCCCATGGAACAAGCCCCGCCTCTACGGGGATGAGCCCCACATGCAAGGGATCAAGCTCCGCCCACCGATGTGCAAGCCCCGCCTCTATGGGCAGCAGCCCCACCCTCTGGGCAAGCCCCGCCCCATTTGAGGCCCCGCCCTCTGCAAGCACTTACCCCAGGGAGCCCCGCCCCCTATTCTCCCTGAAAGGGGCAGGGGCTTCGCTCAGGCAACACCCCCCCCCCGGGGCCGTTTTCTACCCGGATTAATAACAAATGGGAAAAATAAAAACGGATACTCGTCTGTGGGGGAGGGATGGGGGGACCCAGGCGTCCAGGGTGGGGGTTGGGGGACACCCCCCCCCATTTGTGCTTCATTTTGGGCCACTGAAACCCTCTGAATGCCCCAAAACAGACTCAGGGGTGTGGGGGGGAGGTGCAGCTTTAATCACAGTTTGGGGGGGGGCTGGGGGGCAGCAAAACCCCGCGGGGGGGCCCAGGGCTCCTGCAGCATCCAGCTGGGTTGGGGGGGGTTCTGTGGGGTCCCGGAGACCCCCTCCACCCCATGTAGCCCCCCCCAGGGTCAGACGCTGAGCAGCCAGAGGAAGAAGGCGGCAGCGATGAAGAGGAAGACGGAGTCCAGCGAGCCCGCAGGGGGGTCCCCAGCATCCCCTGGGGGGGGGCACCCCAAAACCCACTGTGAGTGGGGGCAGGCCTGGTACACCCCCACTGGGAGCTCCCCAAGAATGGGATGGGAAAAGCCCCTGATCCCTGGGGGGGGGGGTGGGGGTATTTGGAGCCCCCCAGGGGCCCTTGGGGGGGTCTTTGGTCCCAGGGAGATAGTGGGGGGGTCCCTTTAGGGTGCACAACGGGTCTTGGGGGTCCCTGGGGCACAGGGTGTTTGCAGGGTCCTGGGGGACATACCTGTGCCAGTCGGGGGGGGCTGCGGGACGGTGCTGAAGAAGGCGAAGGGGAACGCTCCGAAGCCAAAGGCCACGTGGAAGCTGCTGCCGGGGCCGGCGGGGGGCACCTGGGGGGGGGACAGGGACATGTTGGGGGGCTGTGTCACCGGGGGGACACACACGGGGGAGTTGAGGGGTGGTGGGGTACGGGAGGGGGGGCGGGCACAGGGCAGTTGCGGGGTGGTGTCAGGGGTGGGAGGGTGTACTGAGGGGGGCACGTGGGGGGCTGTATCACCTGGGGGGTACTGGGGGGGAGTCACTGTGGCACTTCGGGGGCTTTGGGGGCCTCGGAAACAGGGCAGGGGGCTGGGATGTGTGGACGGGCTGCTGTGGGGCAGGGGGATTGGGAGATAGGGGCTGCTGTGGAGCCCAACGGTCACTTACCCCCTGGGTCTCGGGCTCTGGGCGCTGTCCACGGGGTCGGGGGGGGGTCTCCAGCCTGGGGGGGGGGGGGGGGGGGGAGGTGAGGGGGGGGAACAGGCTCTCTGCACCCCATAGCACTGCCTTGTAGCCCCTATAGCCCCCCCCAGCCCCCACTCCTCATGCCCACCCCACAGCATCCAACCCACCACCCCTGCCCAGCCCCCCCAGCCCCTGCCCCACATTCACTCCCCCCCCTCCGTGGTCCCCCCCCCATGGTCCCCACAGCCCCCCCTCCCATGCGTCACAGTGCCCAACAGCCCGCCATAAACCCTCCTCCAGAGACCCCCCATGCCCCCCATGGATCCCCAACCCCCCCCAGGCCCGCTTACGGGGGGCTCCTGTCTTCCCACACCCAGCTCCTGTCCCCCTCAGCGGGGGTCCTCTGCCCCTCCCCAGCCCCCCTCAACGGGGGTCCCAGCCCCCCATACCCCTCCCCAGCTCTGCCAGCCCACTCACCGGGGGTCCCGGCGGGCGCTGTCCCGCCCGTAGAGGGGCACGACGGTGTCACGGCTGATCCCAGCCCCACAGACAGCGCAGCGGGGCCGCGTCAGCAGCCACTGCGGGACCCACAGCGCTGCCCCATGGCGGGAGCACCCAGCCCCACACCGGGGCACCCCCATGCCCATGGGTCAGGGCAGTCCTGGCCCCACAGCCAGGCATTCCCTGCCCCATGGCCAGGGGCCCCCTTCCCCCCAGACTGGGGACACCCCCCACCCCCAGTTTGGGCACCCCCAGCCCCCCCGTTGGACACAGCCTGGCCCCCCCCCGGGGTCAAACCACCCCTGCCCCCCGTGGGGGGGGGTCACTCACCTGGTGCAGGCAGGGCCAGCTGCAAAGGGGGGACCCGGCATCAGCGCCCCACGGCCGAGCCCATCAACAGTCCCGCAGCCCACCCCCATCCTCCACCCTATAGCCATGCCCCAGAGCCACTACAACCCCCCTAGACCCTATAGCCCCCATAACTCACCCCACAGCCCACCCTGTAGCCTCTCATAGCCCCACCAGAGAGCCCACAGCCCCACTACAGCTCACCCTGTGGCCCCCCGATAGCCCCCATGACCCCACCGTAGACCCCATAACCCCTCCATAGCTCAGTCTATAGCGCCCTATGGCCTCCCATAGCTCCCCTACAGACCCCACAGCCCCCCCATAGCTCACCCTATAGCCCCGCCCCAGCCCCCCGTGTCCCCTCGCCCAAGCCCCGCCCCCAGCCCCGCAGGCCCGGGCCCACCCTAAGCCCCGCCCCCGCCGCTCCGGCCCCGCCCCTCACCAGTACAGGTGCCCGCAGCGGCCAATCACGGCGTCGCGCGCGGGCTCCAGGCAGAGATTGCAGGCGAAGGCGCCGCCGCGGTTTGGCCCCTCGGGGCCCCCGTCCGGCGCCCCCGCGCCCGCCGCCATCTTCCACCTCCCCGCCTGCCTTGCCCCGCCCCACCGCGCCCCATTTGACGCCCCGCCCGCCAGTCACCGCCTGCCGGCCTTCCGCCCCTTCTACTGGCGGCGGGGCGCGGAGCCCCGCCCCCAGGAGGACGGTGCTCGTTTGGCGCGTCGCTATTGGGTGTCGCGATCAGCAATCAAACCCGATGGCCACGCCTCCCGGCAACGGGGCGGGGCGGCCGCTTTCTATTGGTCCCGCTCGCCGCCGCTCACGGCATCATCACGTGCGGGGCGGTGCCTCCGGGGGAGGGGGCGCGATGGCCGGCGCTGACTGGCCGTGCCGCTTTAACGGGCCGCCGCGCCGCCCAATCAGCGCGCGGGCCGGCTCCCGCCTTCCCGCTGTTCCTTTCGGGGGGCGGAACAAGATGGCGGCGGCGTTGCCGCGGCGACACGCGGTCCCGCCCACCCCCCGTCCGCCGCCATGCCTGGTTGCCAAGGGAACGGCGCAGGCCGGGGGGCGGGACGCGCCGCCGGCGCGGCCGGCGCTCATTGGCTATCGGAGCCGCCCGTCAGCGACGCCGCTTCCGCTGCCGCCGCCGCCGCCGCCGCCGCCGGGAAGCGGGAAGGGCCCGCGCCGCCGCCGCAGCCGCCGCCCCGCCCGGCCCCGCCCGGTACCGGGGAGCGGGGGTTGGGGTTGGGGTTGGGCTGGGGGGGGGGGGGCGCGGGGCCGGGGGTCGGGGGGCGTTCGGGGGGCCCGGCGGGGGTCGGGGGGGCATGCGGGCCGGGGCGCGGCCTGCGCCGGGCCGGGCCGGGCCGGGCCGGGCCGGGCGGGCGGGGGGGGGGGGCGGTGCCGCCGCCACGCGCCCCACGCGCCGCCCCGCGGCCACGCCCGGCCCCGCCCGGCCCCGCCCGGCCTGGCGTGGGAGGGGCCCGGCCCGGGGAGGGGCAGGTGCCCGTAAGCGGCGGCGACGCGGGGCCTTGGGGGCTAAAGATGGGGGGGGCTCGGTGTCCCGGGAGGGGGTTGGGGACCTCGCAGCGTTTTGGGGTCACACAAAGGGGGTTTGGGGCGTTGGGATCCCGGGGCGGGGGGTGGATCCCAGCAGGGTTCAGGCATCCCCGTGGGGTCCGAGGGTCCCGGCAGGGTCCGGGGGGGGGGCGGGGTCGGGGGGGGGTCTGAGGGTCCCGGCAGGGCCGGGGGGGGGGTGTCTGGGGGTCCGGGCAGGGTCCGGATGGGGGGTCTGGGGGTCCCGGTAGCGTCTGGGGGGAGTGCAGGGGTCCCGGCAGGGTCCGGGGGGGGGTCTGAGAGTCCCGGCAGGGTCTGGGGGGGCGGGTCCGGGGGTCCCGCAGGCTCCGGTGCCCGCCCTGAGCCCCGCCGCCCGCAGGCGCCATGGAGGTGACGGTGGGGACGGCGGCGCTGGCGCTGGCGCTGCTGCTGCTGCCGGTGCTGTACGAGCGCAGCGGCTCCTTCCGCTTCTTCTGCAAGATGGGTTTCTACAACGGGTGGATCCTGCTGCTGGCGCTGGTGGCCATCCCGCTCTGCGCCCTGCGCGGCCGCGACGTAGAGAACATGAAGTAGGGACGGCGGGGGGATGCGCGGATGGGGACATGGGGGGGACGCGGGGCTGGGCCACCCCCTTCGCCTCCTGCGGTCCCGGGACGTGAAACTCGGGGGGACGTGGGGCGGCGTGTGGGGCGTGTCCCGTCACCCCGTGTCCCCGGCCAGGATCATCCGGGGGCTGATGCAGCACGTGAAGCACCTCTACGGGATCCGGATGGCGGTTCGGGGCGCCCAGCACTTCCCCCCCCGGCAGCCCTACGTCGTCGTCAGCAACCACCAGAGCTCCCTCGACCTGCTGGGTACGCCCGCCCCACGGCGCCGCCCCACGGCGCCGCCCCACAGCCCCGTCCCGTGTCCCCCGTGCCCCTACCTCATCGTCAGCAACCACCAGAGCTCCTTCGACCTGCCGGGTACGCCCGCCCCACGGCGCTGCCACACGGCCTGACCCCTAGTTTTGCCCCCGGCCCCCTAGCAGCCTCCTGCGCCATGGGCACTGTTCAACCCCTGCTGCTGAGCCCCAGCCCCACGGCCGCCCCACGGCTGACGCGGCCCCCAGGGGCGCTGGAGGTGCTGCTGGAGTGGCGTGTGCACGTAGCCACCGTCCAGCCCTATAGCTTGGCCCCCCTGGCTAATACCAACCCCAGGGATGATAGAGGTGCTGCTGCTGGATCAGTGTGTGCCCATAGCCACCCCCCAGCCCCGTAGCCCCCCTGCCTTGGCCCCACAGCCGCCCCCTGGCTAATGCCAGCCCCCAGGGATGATGGAGGTGCTGCCGGACCGCTGCGTGCCCATCGCCAAGCGGGAGCTGCTCTACATGGGGGCCGTGGGGGTGGCTTGCTGGCTCGGCGGCATCATCTTCATCGACCGCAAGCGGACGCACGACGCCATCAGCGTCATGGCCGAGGCTGCCCACACCATGCTCAGCCAGGACGTGAGTGGGGCACCGGGGGGCTGCTGGGGGGCCTTACGCCATGCTGTGCATCCTGCCTGGGGCTGCTGTGGGGCAGCCCCAGTTGACCCCATAGTGATCTGGGGCAGCCCCAGCTCACTGGGGGGCAGTACCGGCTGCCCCCCCTTGCTGTGGGGCACCCCCGGTCTCGCCGTGGGACAGCCCCTCATCTCCTCCCAGGTCCGGGTGTGGGTCTTCCCCGAGGGGACGCGCAACCACAGCGGCTCCATGTTGCCCTTCAAGCGGGGCGCCTTCCACCTTGCCGTCCAGGCACAGGTAGGGGGGCTGCCGTGGGGCGGCTGTGGGGTGGCCGTGGGGCAGCACCCTTCAACCCTCGCCTGCCCGGCAGGTCCCCGTCGTCCCCATTGTCATCTCCTCCTACCAGCACTTCTACAGCAAGCGGGAGCGGAGGTTCACAGCCGGTGAGGGGCTGGGGACCCGGGTCTGCGGGGACCGTGGGGCACATGGGGAATCAGGGGGGTCCATGGAGGGGGGCTGGGGGGACATATGGGGCTAGGGGGAATTTGGGGATATGTGGATGGGGGGCTGGGGGGGCATACGTGGGGCTGGGGGGGGTATTGGGTCATGTGGGGAGTCTAGGGGGTAGCTGGAGGGGTGGCTGGGGGGCACATGGGAGCTCTGCAGGGGGGATACCTGTGGGTGTGAGAGGTGTGTGGGGTACGTGGGAGGAAGTTTGGGGGTGCTACTGGGGGGCTGTGGGCACATGGGGGAGCTGTGGGGTACATGGAGGAGGCTGTGTGGGGCCGTTGGGGGTTTGCTGCATATGCAGGGAGGCCCGTGTCCAGGGGGGTCCAGGTGGGCTGTGGGGCAGCCGTGGGGCGCCCCCCGACCCTCCGCCCCCAGGGCAGTGCGTGATCCAGGTGCTGCCCCCGCTACCCACCCGGGGGCTGGGCCCGGCCGATGTCCCGGCGCTCACCGAGCGGGTCCGTGCTGCCATGCTGGAGGCCTTCGAGGCGCTCTCGGCCGAGCTGCGCCCCACGGCGCCGCCCCCCGCCCCCCAGTGACCTGCCCCACCGCCCTGCCCCACGGCCGCCCGCTGCCCCACGGCGCTGCCCGGCCCCACGGTGGCGGGACGGGGGCTGACCCTCACGTGGAACGTGGACTGACCCACAAGTGGGGCACGGGCTGACCCACACGTAGAACATGGACTGACCGACGGCGGGGCACGGACCCACAAGTGGGCCACGGGCTGACCCACGAGTAGGACACGGACCGACCCATGCCGGGGCACAGAGCAACCCTTGGCGGGACCTATAGGAAAAACGTGGGCTGACCCACGGCGGGAGCATGGAGTGACCCAGAGCGGGACTTAGAGGAAGAATGGGGCACGGACTGACCCCCAAGTGGGGCATGGAGCAACCCACAGCGGGACCCATGGAAATGCATGGACTGAGCCACGGTGGGAGCTGTAGGAGAAGCTCGGTCAGACCCACAGCAGGACGCGCAGCGGGGACCCGGTCTGACCCACGGCGGGACCCACAGAAGGCTCATGCAGTGACCCATAGCGGGACCATGGTATGACCCACAGCGGGACCCCCACGGACCGACCCACTCCAGTCCCCCGTGTATGGCGGGGCCGCACGGACCGACCCACTCCAGACCCCCATGTGGGCGGGGGGGTACCCACAGACTGGCCCACTCCAGACCCCCACGCGGGGGTCACAGGGACTGACCCATGGCTCCTGGGGGGGCACAGGGCTGACCCCCCCCCAATGGCCAGTGCCATTTGGGGACTGGGGGGTCCCAGGCTGTGGGGCAGCATGGGGGGGTGGGTGCTGATTTGGTTGTCAGAGCAGACCCTGATCCCTTTTTAAGGGGTGATGCCGTGTATTTATTGGGGGGGGGGGGGGGGCGGGGCGCGGATTTTGCCAAATTTTCCTCCTGCCCCCGGCTTGGAGACCCCCCGCTTTTAATAAACCCCCCCAGTTGTGGCGCCTCATGATATCACGGTGGCTGAGTCATGATGTCATTGGGGGGTGGGAATGATGTCAGCGGCGGGTCTTGTACCCGAAGGCATTCTTCCCGCCCCCACAGTCACCTGGGGGGGACACACGGGGGTTAGGAGGAGGACAGGGGGTCTCGGGATGATTTGGGGGAGTTCCCTATGTGGCCATGGGGTCCCTGGGGGGGTTCTATAGGGGTCTTGGGGGGGTCCTGGAGGGTTTTGGGGCCTTTTGAAGGGTCTTGAGGGTCTTATGGGGCTTCTTGGGGTGCCCCTGGGGGTCACGGGGTGCCATAGGCGTCCCAGGTGCTCCTGGGGGGGCATGGGGGCCCTGTGAGGGGTCGCAGGGGTGTGGGCTGAGCCAGGGGGGCCCCTCGTGTTTGGGGGGGTGTGGGGGGGGCACTCACAGGCCCCCAGTCGCTCCTCCAGGTCCATCAGCTGCTCCCCCAAAGTCTCCACCCGGTCCAGGTACTGCAGGGGCCCCCCCAGCGCCTGCCTCACACACGGGGGGTCAGGGGGGGCCCCGAGTACCCCCCACCCTTACTGGGGGGGTGGGAGCCCCTCCAGCACCCGCTTATGGGGTATGGGGGCCCCCACACCCCCTGCTCCCCCCGGCCCCACCTGCTCCAGCGCCTCCATCCGCTCCTGCAGCACCTTCAGGTGGGCTGAGAGGGACTCCAGGGTGGGCGCTGGGGGGGGGCAGGTGACCCCATGGAACCCAGGCATCTGGGACCCCCGCTGCCCCACTGGCTGTCTGGGGGGTCCCCACTCCACCCCCCCCACCTCCATGGACCCAGGCGTCAGGGACCCCCACCCTCCCCCATGGACCCAGGGGTCCCCACTCCCCGCCCCCCCCCAGGAGACCCAGGGTCCAGCCCCATCTCCGACTTCCCCCCCCTCCCCGACCCCCTGGCTCACCCTGCTGGCAGATGAGGCCGGGCCGCAGCACCCGCCGCTCCACCCGCCGTGAGGCCACCCGGTACGTGGTGCTGCGGGTGCCCACCCGTGCGGGACTCAGGCATCCATCCGGGACCCCCACCGCGGGGACCCAGGTGCCCCACAACCCGCCCCCCCCCAAGGACCCCCAGGCAGCCGGACCCCCGCCCTGCAGGGACCCAGGTGTCTCTGCTGCCTCCCAGGGGACCCAGGCACCCAGGACCCCCACCCCCAGGGACCCCACCAGGGGCTTCTGCTCCCACCCCCCAGGCCCCCCTCCCCCCCATGGGGACCCAGGCATTCAGCCCTCGCCCCCCCCCCCCCCCCCCCCGCCATGGGGACCCTGTGTCCAGCCACCCCCCCCAAATAGGACCCAGGCGTCCGGGACCCCCCCACCCCAAGGACCCAGGTGTCCAGACCCCACCCCACAGGGACCCCCGAGGGGCTCTTCCTCCCCCCCTCCCAGGGACCCCGGTGCCCACACCCCCCGCCATGGGGACCCCCTGTGCCCAGCTCCCTCCTCCCGGGGGACCCTAGTGCCCAGCCCCCCGGGGGGGTACCGGTAGGTGCTGCAGACGCGGCCCCCGCAGAGGGTCAGGTAGGGCTGGTGCTGAGCCTGGGCGAAGGTCTCGCTGTGGGGCTGGGGCACCCACTGCAGGTGGCGGGCGCAGCCCCCCCTGCTGTGGGGTGGATCAGTGGGGCACCCCACGGGGGACCTCCCCTGCCCCTGGGAACTCCCAGGGACCCCCAGGATGCTCCAGAGGGATTTCCTGGGACTCTCCTGCTCCCCAGGGACCCCCCCAGGGATCTTCCTGCCCCTATAGACTCCCCCAGGGATCCCCCCACCCAACAGGACCCCCAGCTCTTCTGCCCTACGGCCATCACCCAGCCCCTCCCTGCCCCCCCCAGGCCCCCCCCCCGGAGCCCCTCACCTCTCCAGGGCCCCCCCCAGCAGCACGACCCCCAGGGCAGCCCCCCACAGCAGGGCGGCCAGCATGCTTCAGCAGCGGGGACCCAGGCATCTGGGAGCGCCCAGCCCCCCCGCCCCCCCCCCTCCCCGGGGACCCAGGCGTCCGGGTGGCCCCCTCCCCCCCCCCCCCCCCGCCCCACAAAGGCCCCTTGTCCCGATGGGGACGGGGACGTCCGCGGGGGTGGCACAGGCGCTGCTTTGTGCTGGGCCCGACAGCCCCCCCCCCCGGAGCCGAGGGGCCCCCAGGCCCTATGGGGCACAGGGAGACCGCGGGGCATTGCCGTGGGGCACGGGGGGGGGGGGGGGGATGCAGGGACACCCCGTGGGGTGGGGGGGGGGGAGTGTGGCACATCACTGTGGGGGGCACAGGCGTCCCCATGGGGTGGGGGGGACGTGGGGCTCCCCACGGGGCGGGGGGATGTGGCTGTGGGGTTTGGTCTCTGGGCTGAAGCGATGGGGATGGGGGCGGGATTGAGATGTTTTGGGCCAGAAAAATGCATTTTTGAGGCCTTTTGCTACGAATGCAGAAAAACTTCGTGAAAACGGGCCAAAATGCCACATGCCGAGAGCTGCGTCCCGACCGGGGGTGGGGAGGGCCCCCCGTCCCACGCCCCAGCCCTTTATCAGATGGGGTTTTTTCCTCCATCACTCCGATTTTATGGAGATTTCTGCGTTGCCAGATCCGGCCCCGGGCTTGGGCCGTGTGACCCCCGGCCCCACCGGGACCCCCAGCCACCCGGGACCCCCGCCCCATTTCAGCCCCCTCCCCCGCCCCCCCGGGGGCTTTTCCCCAGGGCTTCGGGGGGCGCCGGGCTGCGCTGGGACTTTGGGGTCCCCCCTCCCAGCCCCCCCGCCCCCGACCGGGGCTCCCCGCGATGGGGCGGGGGGGTGTTCTCTGCGCTCGTGTCCCGCGGAGGGGGGCGTCGGGGTGCACGGGTGGGGGGGGGGTCGCGGGATGCGGGGGGGGCGGGATGCGGGGGGGCGGCGGGGGTTGGGCTTCCTGGGTCAGCGCCGCCGCCGCCGCCTCCATTGTCCGCGGGGCCGCGGCGGCAGCGGCGGGAGCGGGACGGGAGCGGGACCGGACCCCGGAGCGGGGCAGCCCCGCGGCCCCCAGCCCCGGGGCGGGCGGCACCACCGCCGTCCCCCCACCCGCCCGGGGTCTGCCCCAGCGCAGGTACCCGGGGGTCTCGCCTGCCCCCACGGCGGGTACCGGGGGGTCTCACGCCCCCCCCCCCCGCCCCGCACAGGTACCGCGGGGGTCTCACCCCCTTCCCCAGTGCAGGTACCGGGGGTCTGACCCCACTCACCACAGGAACCGGGGCTCTCACCCCCTCCGTGGGTACCGGGGGGTTTCACACCCCATCCCAGTGCAGGTACCGGGGCTCTCACACCCCCCCCCCGGCCACAGGTACCGGGGTTGTCACCCTCCCCGGGGGGGGGGCTCAGCGGGATGCGGTGCCTGGGGTGACAGCCCCAGCCCCGGCCATGTCTCCTCGCAAGGCCAAGCGGACTGGGGGCCAGTCCCCCGAGGGGGAGGCGGAGGCGGTGGCGGCAGCCCCCCCCCCGGGCCTCCCCGGGCATCCGCAAGCGCAAGGACTTTGTGGCGCAGCCGGGAGGCCGGGCGGAGGAGAGCCCCAACATCTGTGTGGAGTGCGGGCAGAGCTTCGCCCAGAGCTCCGGCCTCGCCAGCCACCGCCGCAGCCACGCGGCCGCCCAGCCCCACCGCTGCCCCGACTGCGGCAAGAGCTTCGGCGTCAGCTCCAGCCTCAGCCGCCACCGGCGCATCCACACCGGCGAGAAGCCCTTCGCCTGCACCGACTGCGGCAAGAGCTTCAGCGACAAGTCCAACCTCACCCAGCACCGCCGTGTCCACACCGGGGAGAAGCCCTACCGCTGCGGTGACTGCGGCAAGAGCTTCAGCCGCAGCTCCCACCGCAAGAAGCACCTGCGGCACCTCCCAGCCAGCAAGCGCCCGCCGCGCTGCGGCGCCCAGCCGCGGGATGGGGCGGCTGGCGGCAGCGGGCCAGCCAAGGCACGGCGGAAGGCGTCGGCGCTCAACACCTGCGGCGAGTGCTGGCAGAGCTTCGGCCAGAATGCCGACCTGGTGAAGCACATGCGCATCCACACCGGGGAGAAGCCCTTCCAGTGTGGCCACTGCGGGAAGCGCTTCAGCGTCAGCTCCAACCTCTTCCGCCACCGGCGCATCCACACCGGTGAGAAGCCCTACGCCTGCGCCGACTGTGGCAAGAGCTTCACCGACAAGTCCACCCTCACCCAGCACCGCCGTACCCACACCGGCGAGAAGCCCTACGTCTGCGGTGTCTGCGGGAAAGGTTTCAGCCACAGCTCCCACCACAAGCGCCACGAGAAGATCCATCGCGGGGACGGGCCCCTCCTGGCCTTCGCGCCGCGGCCCTTCTGAGGACGGCGGGGGCTGCGGCGGGGCCGGCGGGGCCGCTGGTGCTATGCGGTGGCTGCCGGAGAGCTCTGGTGGTGGCCCTGAGGGTGCTGCGCCCAGGGAACCCTCTCCCCCAGGGACAGCTGCGTCTCGTTAGGAAGCTCTTAATTTCCATTTCTGACCTTTGTTCGTCCCCTGGGGGTTTCCCCTCTGGTTTGGGGGGGGCTCAGTGCCCCCAGCAGCTCTGCTTGCGCCAGCCAGCCACGGTTCCCCAGCCCTGCCATCGGTGCCACCTGAGCTGCCGCAGCGGCCGGGGGGTCCTGGAGGTGGAGCCCCCCCGCATCCCGTCCCTCCTGGTGGGTTTTGCCGCCCCGCGGTCCTGGGACAATAAATCCCAATGGAAAACCCAGCCCTGGCTCGTCTATGCCGGAGCCGCCGCCGCCGTCCTGCTGCACCAGTAGCACCAGTTGCTCCAGCACGGTTGCTCCCCGTTCCCAGGCAGAGCACCCTGAATGAGGCTTTTTTGGGGGGTCCGGGCAGCATGGACCCTCCTCTCACAGAGGGTCCTCCTGGCTGAGCCTGCTCGAGTGGGAGCCCCCGTCCTGCTCCTGGACCCCCTGCATGGTGGGGGCTGAGTCTGGCCCCTTCCCAGGGGCGTTTGCAGATTGGGGTGCGGGGAGGGGGGGGGCACGCTGCGGCCGCCCCGCGCGGGAAACGGGGTGCACAGCCGGGAGAAGGACAAAGGCGGGGGGGAAGCCCCCCCAAGCTCCCCCCGTCCAGGTCCGGGAACCCCCGGGGTGCGGGTGGGGGTCGCTGCCCTGGGGTGCCCCGCGAGGGGGGCCGTGGGGCCGGGACCCCCGTGAGCGGCTCCCGCGTGGTGTCGGGGGGGGATGTTGGGGGAATGTCGGGACTCCGGGGGGGCGTCAGGGCGGGGGGGGGCTGTCGGGTGTCGGGGGGGGCTGTCGCGGCCGGGGAGGATGTCGGGCTTTGAGCTTCCTGGGTCAGGCGCTGCCGCCTCCATTGTTGGCCGGAGCCGGGCGGAGCCGCGCGGATTGCCCGACCCCCCCGCAGCCCGACCCCCCCCCCCCCCCGGCAGCTGCCGCCGGGAGCGCGGAGCGGGGCGGCACCGCAGCCCCCCGCAGCCCCCGGCCCTGCGTGGGACCGTCCCGGGCGGGCTCTCCCCGGCTGCCCCCCAGCCTGTGGGTGAGCCCGGGGTCCCTCGTGGGGTGGACCCCTCCCCCCCACTGCCACCTGTCCCTCTGTCTGTCCATCCGCGCTCACGGGTGAGGCTCTGTCCCCCCCCCCGCGCCCTCCCCCTGAGCATCCCCGGGGCCCTGCCGAGGGGTCAGGGCTGTTCTCCTCCTCCCCGCCGCCCCCCCTGCCAGCCGTGGGGCGACCCTAGCATGTCCCCTCGGAAGCCCAGGGTTGCCACGGGCAAGAGCCCGGAGAAGAAGAAGCAGCCCCCGAAGAACAAGCGCAAGTCAGAGAAGCCAAAGCGCAGCCTCCCCGAGCAGGAGGAAGAGGAGGAAGCGGCGACGGCCCCCTCCCTGCCACCCGCCAAGGGCGAGCGGCCGAATCTGTGCTCCGAGTGTGGGAAGAGCTTCCAGCACGGGTCGGACCTGGTGAACCACCAGCGCATCCACACCGGCGCCAAACCCTTCGTCTGTGGCGACTGCGGCAAGAGCTTCCGGCAGAGTTCGACGCTCATCACCCACCGGCGCATCCACACCGGCGAGGCTCCCTATGCCTGCGGCTACTGCGGCAAGAGCTTCCGCGTCAGCTCCAACTTCGTCCGCCACCGGCGTATCCACACCGGTGAGAAGCCCTACCGCTGCCCCGCCTGCGGCAAGAGCTTCACTGACAAGTCCACCCTTACCCAGCACCAGCGCACCCACACTGGTGAGAAGCCCTACCGCTGTGCCGACTGTGGCAAGAGCTTTAGCCGCAGCTCCCACCGCAAGCGGCACCTTCGCAACCCTCCCACCAAGGGCCATGGGATATGTGCCCGCCACAGCCCTGAGCCACCCCCTGCCAAGCCCAAGGAGGCCAAGGGCGGGAAGAAGTTGTCGGCCTCCGAGGTCCCCAACACCTGCGGCGAGTGCTGGCAGAGCTTCGGCCAGAGCTCCGACCTGGTGAAGCACATGCGCATCCACACCGGGGAGAAGCCCTTCCAGTGTGGCCACTGCGGGAAGCGCTTCAGCGTCAGCTCCAACCTCACCCGCCACCGGCGCATCCACACCGGTGAGAAGCCCTACACCTGCGCCGACTGCGGCAACAGCTTTACCGACAAGTCCACCCTCACCCAGCACCGCCGTACCCACACCGGCGAGAAGCCCTACGTCTGCGGTGTCTGCGGGAAAGGTTTCAGCCACAGCTCCCACCACAAGCGCCACGAGAAGATCCATCGCGGGGACGGGCCCCTCCTGGCCTTCGCGCCGCGGCCCTTCTGAGGACGGCGGGGGCTGCGGCGGGGCCGGCGGGGCCGCTGGTGCTATGCGGTGGCTGCCGGAGGGCTCTGGTGGTGGCCCTGAGGGTGCTGCGCCCAGGGAACCCTCTCCCCCAGGGACAGCTGCGTCTCGTTAGGAAGCTCTTAATTTCCATTTCTGACCTTTGTTCGTCCCCTGGGGGTTTCCCCTCTGGTTTGGGGGGGCTCAGTGCCCCCAGCAGCTCTGCTTGCGCCAGCCAGCCACGGTTCCCCAGCCCTGCCATCGGTGCCACCTGAGCTGCCGCAGCGGCCGGGGGGTCCTGGAGGTGGAGCCCCCCCGCATCCCGTCCCTCCTGGTGGGTTTTGCCGCCCCGCGGTCCTGGGACAATAAATCCCAATGGAAAACCCAGCCCTGGCTCGTCTATGCCGGAGCCGCCGCCGCCATCCTGCTGCACCAGTAGCACCAGTTGCTCCAGCACGGTTGCTCCCCGTTCCCAGGCAGAGCACCCTGAATGAGGCTTTTTTGGGGGGTCCGGGCAGCATGGACCCTCCTCTCACAGAGGGTCCTCCTGGCTGAGCCTGCTCGAGTGGGAGCCCCCGTCCTGCTCCTGGACCCCCTGCATGGTGGGGGCTGAGTCCGGCCCCTTCCCAGGGGCGTTTGCAGATTGGGGTGCGGGGAGGGGGGGGCACGCTGCGGCCGCCCCGCGCGGGAAACGGGGTGCACAGCCGGGAGAAGGACAAAGGCGGGGGGAAGCCCCCCCAAGCTCCCCCCGTCCAGGTCCGGGAACCCCCGGGGTGCGGGTGGGGGTCGCTGCCCTGGGGTGCCCCGCGAGGGGGGCCGTGGGGCCGGGACCCCCGTGAGCGGCTCCCGCGTGGTGTCGGGGGGGATGTTGGGGGAATGTCGGGACTCCGGGGGGGGCGTCAGGGCGGGGGGGGGCTGTCGGGTGTCGGGGGGCTGTCGCGGCCGGGAAGGATGTCGGGATTTGAGTTTCCGGGGTCAGGCGCTGCCGCCTCCATTGGCGGGCGGAGCCGGGCGGAGCCGCGCGGATTGCCCGACCCCCCCGCAGGCCGACCTCCCCTGCAGCCGCCGCCGGGAGCGCGGAGCGGGGCAGCCCCGGCCCCCCCGGCCCTCCTCGGGGCCCCCCCGCCCCCGCAGCCCCCCGCAGCCCCCGGCCCTGCGTGGGACCGTCCCGGGCGGGCTCTCCCCGGCTGCCCCCCAGCCTGTGGGTAAGCCCGGGGTCCCTTGTGGGGTGGACCCCCCCCCCCCCTCCCCCGCCACCCGTCCCTCTGTCCTTCCGCGCTTACGGGTGAGGCTCTGTCCCCCCCCCGCCCCCCCCCTCCCGAGTGTCCCCGGGGCCCCGCCGAGGGGTCAGGGCTGTTTTCTTCCCACCCCCCCCCGCCAGCCGTGGGGCGACCCCAGCATGTCCGACCAGAAGCCCAGGGTTGCCGCGGGCAAGAGCCCGGAGAAGAAGAAGCAGCCCCTGAAGAACAAGCGCAAGTCGGAGAAGCCAAAGCGCAGCCTCCCCGAGCAGGAGGAGGAGGAGGAGGAGGAAGCGGCGGCGGCCCCCTCCCTGCCACCCGCCAAGGGCGAGCAGCCGAATTTGTGCTCCGAGTGCGGGAAGAGCTTCCAGCACGGGTCGGACCTGGTGAACCACCAGCGCGTCCACACCAGCACGAAACCCTTCATCTGTGGCTACTGTGGCAAGAGCTTCCGCATCAGCTTCAATTTCCTCCGCCACCAGCGCATCCACACTGGCGAGGCTCCCTACGCCTGCAGCTACTGCAGCAAGAGCTTCGCCGACAAGTCCACCCTTACCCAGCACGAGCGCACCCACACCGGCGAGAAGCCCTACCACTGTGCCGACTGTGGCAAGAGCTTCCGCGTCAGCTCCAGCTTTGTCCGCCACCGGCGCATCCACACCGGCGAGAAGCCCTACCACTGTGCCGCCTGCGGCAAGAGCTTCACCGACAAGTACACCCTCACCCAGCACCAGCGCTCCCACACTGGCGAGAAGCCCTACAAGTGCCTCGACTGCGGGAAGAGCTTCAGTCGCAGCTCCAACCGCAATCAGCACCTCCGCAACCGTCCCGCCAAGGGCCGCAGGCCCTGTGCCCGCTGTGACCCCGAGCCCAAGGAGGCCAAGGGCGGGAAGAAGGTGCTGGCCGCCGAGGTCCCCAACACCTGCGGCCAGTGCTGGCAGAGCTTCGCCCAGAGCTCCGACCTGGTGAAGCACATGCGCATCCACACCGGGGAGAAGCCCTACGCCTGTTCCCACTGTGGGAAGCGCTTCAGCCTCAGCTCCAACCTCACCCGCCACCGGCGCATCCACACCGGCGAGAAGCCCTACATCTGCACCGACTGTGGCGAGAGCTTCAGCGACATGTCCACCCTCACCCAGCACCGCCGCACCCACACGGGCGAGAAGCCCTACGTCTGCACCTACTGTGGCAAGAGCTTCAGCCGCAGCTCCCACCGCAAGCGCCACGAGCGGACCCACACCAGAGAGGCCCCCGACGCCCTCCTGCCCCTCTGGCCCTGCCCGGCCCAGGGCTTATAACCATCGCTGCTGCCGGGGCCGGGGCCGTGCTGAGGAAAACCCTCCTGGAAGCTGCCCCTGGCCCTTCGGCTGGGTCACACGGACGTAACTGGGGTGGCAAATTTACCAGGTCTGCGGGGTTTGAGAGTTACTGTTGGAGCCACCATGTCTGTCTGTCTGTTCGCTCAGGGCTTGGGCAGCTGCTGCAGTGCCTGCTGTGCTGCTGGGATGAGTCCAGAGCACGGGGTGGACAAATATACAGACCCCCCCGGCTCTGTCGGGACAAACACGCTCAGATGGGTGACTCTCCCTGAGTGGCCCCCAGGGAGCCCTTTTCAGCAGATTTAACCAAAATCCCCTATTTTCTATCCAGTTTTCTTTGGGGCTGGGGGCTTCCACCCTCCTGCTCCTCCTGGCACAGCTGCACGTAGCCTGTGGTGGGCAGCAGCAGCGAACACGCCCCCCCTCTGTCCTCCAAATGCCTATTAGTGATAATGATAACAATTACGGTGATTAGTTGTCCTGTCTGGTGCTGCCACCGAAGCAAACCCTGATCCAAGCTTTCCCTGACTTCGGGCTGGTTTTTCCCCACTGCTTTGGGTTTCCTGGGGTAAAAAACCCCATGCATTTCCCAATTATAAAAAAAAAAACAACAAACCAAACTTAATAAAATACTGTCTTTTTCTTCTTTTTTTTGAAGTTTGAGGTTTGGGGTGTTTTCGGAGCAGAGGAAGGCGTGATGGTGCTGGATGCTGACGGTGAGCTGGCGTGTTTGGGACCAAGAGCTGGTTTCACAGATGAGGTCCCCGTCCCCCTCCCCCATGGGTCTTGGGGGGTCGGGAGGAGCTGGGTACCCTCCCTTGATGGTTTTGGGTGGTTTTTTTTTTATTTTTTGGACATTTCTTCCCCAGGGCTGGGGCTGGGCAGTGCCTGGTTTGGGGCTTTGGTCTGGGGCAGGACAGAGCTGCCGGGATGCTGTGGGGTCTTGGGGGGGGGGGTGTCTCGGCAGGGGATGCGGGTCCAGGGCACTAAGGGTAATGGCTGTGGGGACCCCCCCACCATCCACAGGCTCTATTTCAGCCCCATCCCAGGGATTTTGGTGCTTTTGTGGTGCATCTCCATGGAGCATCCCTGGACCCATGGAGATGGGGATGTCGCAGGTGGATGTGGGGGTGTTGTCGGGGGGCGGGGGGCACTGCCCTGCACCCCTCCCTCTCCTGGGACAGCTCCCGGCTCGGCCGTGTCTCTCCCAGTGGGTGAAGCGCCGTGACGGAGACATTGCAGCTGAGGGCCCGCTGAAGCTGGCCAAGGGGAACATCACCTGCCTCGCCAAAATCCCTCAAGAGCCTGAAAAAAGGGAGCAGTGCAGCCCCCTGGCTCACAGTGGGGCAGCACTTGTGGCCTCCCAGCACTCACCCTGTAGTTCCCCTTATATGAACCCCAGCATATATATATATATATATATATATATATATATATATACACACGTATATATACATATATATGTGCCTGTATTTTGAGGAAGGTGCCCTGAGCATTTTGCAGCACTAGTGGGGGATCTGCAGCACAGGTGGGTTTTGCAGCAGGGGTGGGGGGGTGGAATTGCAGCAGGAGCATGCCCTTGCAGCCCATCACCCCACATTTGACCATCCTGGAGCTGATTCTACGGAAAAGGGGTTTTGTTATATGGAAACTGTCTCTTTGCTGTTTTGCAGTCCTGGAGGGACGTGTGTATATAACACGTACCTAAAGGACAAGATGCCGAGTCCCAGCAATGGATGGATTTGGGGCCAGGGCCAGGCTCAGCTTGAGGGGGTCCAGCAGTAGGGGGATGTGGAGGGGACACCCAGCTGTTTTGGTGCCAGAAGACAAAAATGCCCCTTATTTCACAGAATCATAGAATGGTTTGGGTTGGAAGGGACCTTAAAGATCATCTAGTTCCAACCTCCCCTGCCACGGGCAGGGATACCTGCTAGACCAGGCTGCTCAAAGCCCCGTGCTGGTTTCGGCTGGGATAGAGTTAATTTTCTTCCTAGTAGCTGGTATGTTTTGGGTTCAGTATGAGAAGAATGTTGATAACACTTATGTTTTCAGTTATTGCTAAGGAATGTTTAGACTAAGGCAAGGATTTTTCAGCTTGTCCTGCCCAGCCAGCAAGAAGGCTGGAGGGGCACAAGAAGCTGGGAGGGGACACAGCCAGGACAGCTGACCCAAACCTCCACAACTTCAACCACAGCACCCCTCTCTCTGGAATAACACCAAGCAGAGATCACTTTTGCTCTTCTTTTTTGAAGCAGGAACAACAGCAATGTGGTGGGGGACAGGGACCAGCTGACAGGTCTGGCGGCTGCTCTGTTTAAGCTTGGGGTGAAGAGGGACAGGGGTGCCTGGGCAGGGTAATAATGACAAGAGCCACAAAGCAGAAGTAATTATTATTCAAATGGTTTTTTGTTAATCTGTTCTACAGAGAAATCCACGCGCGGCAGCCGGGCGACGTGCCCCCCCCCCCACCATCCCAGCAGGACACAGCACGGGGCTGCACAGCTGATGACCAGCAAGAACAAGGTGCTGCGATGCCCTTGGCAGGCATGGATGCGTTCCGGCTCCGAGACAACCAGGTTCATCCCTGCAGCAAAAGGCAAGCAGGAATGTGGCCCTGCATAGCACGGGGGGGCTCGGCCCCCTGACTTGCCCGTCCTGGGGGTCTCCACGGCAAGACGGGTCCTGAGCCACTGCCGGCTTGAGCACTGCTGCTGCCCGCTGCGTCCCATCGCTACTGACCCATCCTACTTACCCAACCGCTACCGCCCCGACCCACCCCACATAATCCCACCTACCAGCCTCGTGGCTCATCCTACTATGCCTCATCCTACCGGCCCCTCCAACACGCGCGGCATCCTGCCCTGGCAGTGCCGGCCACGCCGAGCCCCCCCTAGCAGGGCTGGCTGGGGTAGGGCCAGAGGGGCAGGAGGGAGACGGGGTTTTGCCCTGCGTGGGTTCGCTGGTGCCGCTTGTGGTGGGAGCTGCGGCTGAAGCTCTTGCCACAGTAGGCGCAGGCGTAGGGCTTCTCGCCCGTGTGGATGCGGCGGTGCTGGGTGAGGGTGGACTTGTCGGTGAAGCTCTTCCCACAGTCGGCGCAGGCATAGGGCTTCTCGCCGGTGTGGATGCGCTGGTGGCGGATGAGGTTGGAGCTGACGTTGAAGCGCTTCCCGCAGTGGGGACAGGCGTAGGGCTTCTCCCCGGTGTGGATGCGCATGTGCTTCACCAGGTCCGAGTTCTGGCTGAAGCTCTGCCAGCACTCGGCGCAGGTGTTGGGGATGGCCACGGCTGGTGGCTTCTCCCCACTGGGGCCGTCCCGCCGCCGGCGCTTCCCTGAGGGGCTGGCAGGGGACTGCTTGGGACGGCCAAAGCTCTTCCCACAGTCGACGCACTTGTAGGGCTTCTGGCCGGGGGGGGCGTGGGGCTGGGCTGGCGGCGCCCACCTCCTTCCCGCAGTCCCGGCAGCTCTGCGGGCTCCTGCCAGCGTGGGCACGCCGGTGCCGCAGCAGGTTGGCGCTGAGGCCGAAGCTCTTGCCGCAGTCGAGGCAGGCGAAGGGCTTCTCCCCACCGTGGCTGCGCCGGTGGGCCAGCAGCGCTGCACTCTGCGCGAAGCTCTTGCCGCACTCCACGCAGATGTTGGGGTGCTCCCCAGCGGCCGCCCGCTGCCGCACGACCGTCTCCTTGCGCTTCCGCCCCCCGCGCCCGCGGCCGCCCACCTCGGCCTCCCCGCCATCCCGGGGGGCCGGCTGCCCCTCTGCCCGGCCCTGGCCCCTTGGGGACCTGCCGTGCTCGGGCTGGGGAGCTGCGGACCCTCTGCAGCGCTTCGGCGACATGGCGGGGGGGCTCCCTGAGCCGGGGGTGTCCCCGTGCCGTCCCCACCTGCGGCGACAAAGGGAGAAAGCCAAAAGTGAGTCGCTCCCCCAGAAATGGCGTGTTGGGGGCTGCCCGCCCTCCGGGGCACCCCAGGTCGGGATGCCCGAGCGGCCACGAGCGCTGGCAGCCCCCGAACACAGGGCGAACCCGGGACGGGTCGGACCGTAGGTCAGACCAAGGCAGAGCTTAGGGAGGGAGATTCCGAATCCAGCCTTCCCTGGAGCACAGCGAGGCTGTGGCAGCCCCCGGGGAACAGGTTCGCCTGCTGCGGGCGCAGCCCGGCCCTCGAGGCTCCCGTTTAGGGCTTCAACTCGCCTCCACACGCCAGCGGCGTGCTGAATGGCCGGGGCGGTTTGCGGTGCTGCGGGAGCAGCCCGGGCTGGCTGGCGGCGGCAGGGACGCGCCAGGGAGACACCGCGACTCCGGTCGGGGGCAGCGGGGGGAACCTCTTTGTCGCCCCGAATCGCGTCTGGCTGCTCGGCGTCCCGGCGAGAGCCCCGGCCCCAGCCCCCGCAGGCCGCCCCGGCCCCGGCCCTCCGGCCCCGTCTCCCCATCCCTCCGGCCCCGTCCCCCATCCAGCCCCCGTCCCGCTCGGGCCTGGCCGCTCTCCGGGCCCCGGGGGCGGGGGAGGGGGGGGCGGGCCTTGCGCCCCGCCAGCCGAGGCCGGGCCGGGCCCGCGGGACCCCCCGCCGGCGGCCTCCGCCCGAGCTGCCCCGGTACCTGCGGGCACAGCCCGGGCCGGCGGCGGCTGCGGCTCCTGCCCCGTGCCCGTCCCCCGCCGCCCCCGCTGCCGTCCGGGCGCTGCCGCGGCCTCGCCGGTGCCGGGCGGACAATGGAGGCAGCGGCGGCGGCGCTGACCCAGGAAGTTCAACCCCCGGGGGCTGCTCGGAGGAAGGTGGCGGCGGCGAGGGGAAGACCCCGGCCCCGGCCCCAGCCCTGCCTTGGCCCCCCCCCCCCCCCGTTCCTCATCCCCAGCCCCCGCCACCCAGCACCCCCCCCCCCCCCCCCCCCCGGCCCTGCTCACCCAGCCCCCCCGCCCGCGGCTTTCGGGGCAGGGTCGCTTCTCCCTGTGCCCCCGACCCGCACCCCGTCCCGTTTCACCTGGACGGGGACACGCTGCCCGGACCCCACTCCGGGGAGGGGCCCCTTTCTTGCCGTCACCCTGCCCGCGGCCAGACCCGCTGCCGGAGGAGGACAGAGCAGAGGATGCCCCGTTTGGCGAGCTCGCCCACAGTTGGACTAGCGGACCTGGCTGGCGGTGCCGGGGTCCCGCGGGACCGTCATCCTCCAGACCCTCAGAGCAGCCCAGAGACACAAACCCTGGGTTGGGGGGGTCCCGCAGGGTCACGGTCCCCTAAGCAGCATGAGACATCCCCCCCACCCCCCGCAATGCGCCGTTCCCTGCTGCATGACTCCACGTCTGGACAAGAAAGTCCTGGGGTGGGGGCAAGGGGACCCCCAAGCTGTGGATTTCGGCAGTGACGGCCCCTGCAACCCCCTGTCCTGGCCCTGGGGGAAAACACAGGTGTGCACAGCCGGCGGCCGGTAAACAACAACTCTTTACTATGGCAGGCAGGGAAAGTAAAGGGATCGCGCGCTCCGGCACGCCGAGCACCGGGCTCGCGCTGAAATTATCTTGCCAGCAGCGTCAGTGTGGCCAAGCTGCTCCGACAGCCCTATTTGTGGAGGACTGTTGCCAAATTAATGAGTTACAGGACCCTTCGTGCTCATGCAGGGAGGAGAAAGCTGCGCCACAAGGCTCACGCCGTGGGACTCCGCTTTTGGGTGTCCCCCCGCCCCTTTCCTCCCCCCTTCCCCCCCCCCAAACCCCATGGCGAAACACAGGCAGGTAAAACGCTCGTCCCCATCTACACAATGGCCACAACATGGACACAGCACGGCAGAAAGGCGGCTCAGGGCCTCCTGAGCTCTCAGCGCCACGGCAGGGAGCAAGCCACGGCCACCCACCCAGCATGGACTTCCCACAGCTCTAGCCAGGACAGGGTCAAGGAATCCCCACGGGCAGTCAGTGCTGGTGCTGCGTCCCCATTCTGCACGGGAGAAGTGAAACGTCCCCTCGAGACCATCCCCACCGCGGCTCCTCTCCCACCGGTGCCCACTCTGGCTCAGGAGGGGTGTCGGCTGCCCATGCTGGCATGGCTCGGCAAGGCTCCTGCTCCCCTGCTGTGGCTGGAAGCCCCCAGGTCCCACCGAGCTGCCTCCAGCTCCGTCCAGCTCAGCCCCCCGAAAGCAGCAGGGCCAGACGCCCAGAGGAAGGAGCAGCGGTGGGCGCCTATCCCAGGTGGATCCGCTGATGCCTGATGAGGGCCGAGCTGACGATGAAGCTCTTGCCGCAGTCGCCGCACTTGTAGGGTTTCTCCCCGGTGTGGGTGCGCAGGTGGGTGATGAGGGATGAACTCTGCTTGAAGCTCTTCCTGCAGTGGGGGCACTGGTAGGGGGTCTCCCCGGTGTGGATGCGCTGGTGGCGGATCAGGGCTGAGCTCTCGAAGAAGCTCTTCCCGCAGCCGGCGCACTGGTAGGGCTTCTCCCCGGTGTGGGTCCGCTGGTGCTTGAGGAAGGCTGAGCTGTAGCTGAAGCTCTTGCCGCAGTCGGCGCACTTGTAGGGCCGCTCACCCAGGTGGGTCCGCTGGTGCGTGTTGAGGTTGGAGCTGCGGTTGAAGCTCTTTCCGCACTGGGGGCACTTGTAGGGCCGCTCGCCGGTGTGGATGCGCTGGTGGACGACGAGGTCTGAGCTCCAGCTGAAGCTCTTCCCGCACTTGGCGCAGGCGTAGGGCCGCTCGCCGGCATGCAGCCGCTGGTGCTTCGCCAGGTCCGAGCTCTGGCCGAAGCTCTTCCCGCAGTCGGGGCACTTATAGGGCCTGTCCCCGCTGTGGATGCGCTGGTGGGCATTGCGGTTCGAGCTGCGGGTGAAGCTCTTCCCGCAGTCCAGGCACTTGTAGGGCTTCTCCCCCGTGTGCAGCCGCTGGTGGATCAGCAGCTCCGACCGCCGGGAGAAGGTCTTCTCGCACTGCCCGCAGGTTTTCGGCACGTCCCCCCGCCGTGCCCGCCGCCCCCCTCGGCCGCTGGCTGCTGCCCCGCCACGGGGGGGCCGTGCTGGCCGCTCCTCGGGGGGGCTCCGGGGGTCCCAGGGGGTGCCGCAGTGGCTCTGGCAGGCATCCCCGAGCACGGGGCTCTGAGGGACACCCTCCTCAGCCCCCCGGGACAGGATGACGTCCAGCTCCGCCAGCTCAGGGCCGTCCGGCTCGGGAGCCCTCGTCCTCGTTCTCGCTCCCCGTCCCGTCATCTGCCGGGGCAGAGAGAGACAACGCCGACAGGAGTGATTCCCAGCACCAAGGGGAAATAGGGGAAGCCTGAAGAATTCGGGTGGACAGCTGCCAAAGGCCGATCCCAGAACAGAGGGCAAGAAAGCTCTTCCCGACCCCAGCCCGGCAGCTACACGCAGAGCCCTGGATACCTGCAAGCTTGGGACGCTCCCTGAGATGGAGGAGTGGGGGCTGCCACAGGGCTGTCGCTAAAACCTCCGGCCCATTCGGGGTGGGTTCCCGGCTCACCTGCGGGGGCCACCCTGAGGATCTCCCATTCCTTGGAGTCGTTCGGGTCCGGCACCCCCAGCTCTTCCTCCAGCTCCAGCCGGGAGATGACGTTAGGCTTGGGAATCGGGAAGTCTGCTCCAGAAAAAAGGGGAAAGAAGACACCAGGTTTGTTACAGGTCTGTTACATGGGGTTTATTGAACACTATACATATATATACACACATATGTATCTACGTGTATATACACACACACACACACACACGCGCACACACTTTTTAAAGGAAATACGGCATTTTGCGTTCAGGTGAGCAACTGGGAGAGAAAGGCAAGAAAAGGCATTTCCAGCCAGCAGACTGTGGCTGCTCAGCAGGTAACCTCGTTTCTGGCATCTCCCGTCTTCTGAGGAGGGATGTGCCATCCCAGCACCGCATTTCTCTGCACCCAACACCTTAAAAAAGCCAAACTCCCACAAAAATTGCATTCCCTTCTGCGGCTGCGCCCACCAGCTAAAAAGCACGCGCCGTGGTGCGCCGAGAGGGCTCGCGATGCCGAAGGCAGGCGCCCAAGCCCGCGGTGCTGGCTGTGCCGACGCACGGTGGGGACAGCTTTTGTTCTCGCTGCGCCCGCAGGATGCGTCTTTTTCGGTAGCAGATTGTTTTTTGGTGGCGAAGCCCGGCACGTGGCAGGGCAGGTGGTGGCACAGAGCGGGAGCGGGCGAGGACGCCAGCCTTACCCAGCAGGATCAGGGACTCGTAGCTCTCCTGCATGACGCCGACGCCGCCGGCACCCACCGGCCGCTGCCGCTTCGAAGCCCGGCAGCCCCTGCAAGAGAGGGAAAGGGGGTTCAGGGGTACCCCCCAGCGCGGGCACAGAGCAGCCGCGTCCCCTGCTCTTGCCGCGCTGCCCACTAACCGGACCTGGGTGGCTTCTTAGGCAGACACAGGGGGCCGCTGGCAGGGCCCCGCCGCCCTCGGCTGGGGATGCGGGTGCCCGAGCATCTTCCCTCCGTGGCCCCCCCGCCCAGCGGGGCCCGAGCGGGGGCACCCGCCGGCTCAGCAACCCCTCCCCAGCTCCGCAGAGGGACCCCCGGCACACCGGTACCTGCGGGCGGGGGGGGGCGGCAGGGCCGGCCGGGGCCGGGGCTCCCCCGCGCCGGGCTGCTCGGGGAAGCGCCGCCGCTGCCGCCGCCGGCCCCGCGGCTGCTCCGCCCGGGCTCCCGGATGGAGGAGCCGCCGGTGACCCAGGAAGTTCAGCCTCCGCCGCGGTGACCGGGGAGGCGCAGAGGGAAGCGGGGGCGAGGGGCGGCGGCGCCTCCCCCGCTGCCGGCCGGGTCCTCGGGTGCGGGGGCCGGGGGGAGGCGGCGGGGGCGCCCGGCTGCCGCTGCCCCCACACCGACCGTGCCCGGCCCCGGTCCCACCCGCATCCCCATCCCTCTCCGCATCCCCACCTCCATGCCCATCCCTGTCCTTGTCCCCTTCCCGTTCCCTTCCCCACCTGCATTCCCATCCCCACTCGTATGTTCCCTGTCCCGTCCTGTCCTGTCCCTGGGGCAGTCCTGGCTCCGCAGGGTCAGCTGGCAGCGGGGTGACAGCAAAGGGCAGGCAAAGGGGGACAAATCTGTTCGGTGACCTCGCGCCTGCAAGCAGGACCCAGGGAATGGTAGGGTCCTACAGTAACCCGGCTCAGGAGGGACCTGGGGAGCTCGGTGTCCAGCCGACCCTCCTCCAGCCGAGGTCCTGCCTGCTGCAGGCAGGGCCAGCGCTGCTTCCTCGGAGCTTTATCCAGCCTGGTCTGGATGAGCTCCATGGATGGGGACAGCGCGGCCACCCCGGCCGACCTGCTGGGCCATCCTCAGGGAAAAGCTGCTCCTAGCAAGGGGAGACCTGTCCTCTTCCAGGTCAGGCCCGTCGCCTCCTGTCCTCTGTGCAACAGAGGGCTTTGCCAGGCTCTGGGAGAGTTGCGGGTGCTCTCTGCATTCCCGGTGGGACTCAGGGGATCCCTGTCTCCGAGCCGGCCCTGCAGCTTCCCCCCTCTCCCCTGGCTTGCCCACCCTCCTCAGCTGCACAGTGAAGCCCCACAGCCCCCGAGGGACCCCAGTTCAGCCTCAAAAAGACACGGCGGGAGCTGCAGGGGTCAGTGGCAAGCAGGAATATGCCTCTGATACCCAAAACTCAGAGACCTGCCTTGTGCCCCACTCTGCATCCACTTTTTTGGGTGAAAAACCACCAAATTCCTTCACCTTCCCCCACCTGTGAAACGACAGGAGCCACTTGCTCACAGCAGCTTCTGGGCCGGGAGCTGTCTGGGACGGCCACCGTTTGGCGGGGGGGCTCAGGAGTGAACTGGGGTTTGGCAAGGCTCCCGGGGACCCCCAGTGCCAGAGGGAGTGTCTTGGGCAACACTGCGCCCTGGATCCACCCCCCACCACCCTGTCCCAGCCACGCCGGTGGCCTCTGCTGCAGGATGGCAGATTTTATTGCTGAGCGCCACAGAGAGAAACCTCAGGGAAGGGACCGCGACCCCGGGGAAGGGGCAGCATGGCCAGGGCCGTCAGAGGGACGTGCCATGCTGCAGGCGCCAGTGGGTGATGACGTTGGAGCTCTGGGTGAAGCTCTTGCCGCAGTCGGGGCAGACGTAGGGCCGCTCGCCGGTGTGGACACGCTTGTGCTTGGTGAGTGCCGAGCTGGTGGTGAAGCTCTTGCGGCACTCAGGGCAGACGTAGGGCCGCTCGCCAGTGTGAACCCGCTGGTGGGTGGTGAGGTGGGCGAACTGGCTGTAGCCCCGGCCGCACTCCCCACAGCGGTAGGGCTTCTCAGGCAGGTGGGTGCGCCGGTGCCGCAGCAGGTAGGAGCTGGTGGAGAAGCTCTTGCCGCAGTCAGGGCAGGTGAAGGACTTCTCGGCGCGGTGCGTGCGCTGGTGCTTGGCCAGCAGTGAGCTGTCAGCAAAGGCCTTGCCGCATGCCGGGCAGGGGTAGGGCCGCTCGCCGGTGTGGGCGCGCCGGTGGATGGTGAGCGCGGAGCAGTCCCGGAAGCTCTCGCCACAGTCGGGGCAACGGTAGGGCCGCTCGCCTGTGTGCAGCCGCTGGTGCCGGGTGAGGTTGGAGCTGCTGCCGAAGCGGCGCCCGCACTCGGGGCAGGAGTAGGGCCGCTCGCCTGTATGCGTCCGCCGGTGCTTCACCAGGTCCGAGTTGACGTTGAAACTGCGGCCGCAGTCGCGGCAGCGGTAGGGCCGCTCCCCGGTGTGCAGCCGCTGGTGGGTGAGGAGGTGGGAGCTCTGCCCGAAGCAGCGCCCGCAGTCGGGGCAGGCGTAGGGCCGCTCGCCCAGGTGGCTGCGGCGGTGGGTCAGCAGGTTGGAGCGCAGGCTGAAGCTCTTCCCGCATGCCTCGCAGGTGTTGGTCTGTGACTGCGCTTCCCCGGCACTGCCGCCACGCTTCTGCTCCGTCTCTTGCCCGGGGGACGCGGCTCCTGCTCTGCTTGGCGATGTGCTCCCCCTCTCCGGGCTCTCCTCCTGACTGTCAGCTGCCGGAGAGACAGGTGACAGTGCTCGGGAGAGGAGGGATGCAAGAGGGAGGTGGTGCCAATGCAGCCGGCAGCAGCACCATCCCAGCCTCAGGTGTTGACCCTGACGCATGCCACACTCCACTCCCAGCCTGGGGGGATGAGCAACAAGCCCAACGCCGAGCCCAGCCCCATCCCGACCCATCCCGGTACCTGCCGCGGTGTCTCCCCAGCTCGCTCCTGCCTCAGAGCTGCGGGCGCCTGGGTCCATGTGTGGCTGGGAGCCCTCCGTCCCCTGGGGAGAAGAGAAGAGGAATTGGGGGGTGGGCTCACCTGGGACAAACGGCTTCAGAACTGGGGGGTCTGGTGGCAGTGCGGGCCCCCAGCGCAGGGCCCTGCAGACGCCTCGTATCCCGATGGCTCTCACTGCCATTTCTGCCTGGGCCACAACAGGGGCTGACAGCCTGGAGCACAGCGAGGGGGCTGGCGGGCAAGGGGGGCTTGCAGAAACAACACTTTCCCCCTAAAATCTGCCTGAGGCTGCACAGGGCAGGGGGAGGAAGGGTCTGTGGGCCCTGGGGGAGCAGAAACCCCAGCCCATCTGGGGGGGGGGGGGGGCTCGGGGCAGCCTGAGGACCCCCTGGCCTCAGTGGCCCTCCATGGAGGGACATGGTGGGGGACCTGCCGCAGCATGGGTGTCCCTGCCTACCCCGACCCGCTGAGGGTCCCACCACTTTCCATGGCAGCAGGGACCCCCGGGTGGGAGAGGCCTGCCTGGATGGGTGGGTGCCGCAAGAAGGGGAGGCCAGGGGCCAGCGGGGGCTGGCCAGACCCAGTGCTCTGGGAGGCAGCATCCTGGCGCCTGTGCTCCCTCACCCCACCCCGCCCCGGGACTGCCCCCAGCTCCCACTGCTCCAGCACCTTGGCCCTCCGTGTCCCGCAGGACCACAGCTGCTGCCCCCCAGCCCCCTTCCTCCATCCCAGTGTTAGTGGCAAGGGGGCTGCTGGCACCCCAGGAGGGTCTGGGGCTCTCTGCAGGGCAGGCACGCTCTCCCCAGGACCCCATTCTCCCCCCCCCGTGCCCCCCCCCCCCCAAGGACCCTTCTGGCTCAGCAGCCCACTTCGGACCCCCCCCAGCTCCCCAGAGCCCTTCCTGTGGCCTCGCTGACCCACTGCTCTGCGCTGCCAGCCAGGATTTCCCCAAGGACTCTGCTCCAAGCCTCCCAGGTCCTCTCCGACTCCTCAATGCCTCTCCCAAGGCATTTGGTTTTGTCCTTTATTGCTGTTCCAGATGCTTGGGTGCGAGTTACAGTGCTCGGTATAGTTTCTGATGTGTTTTTTTTCTTTTGTTTCAGCCCTACTCTCACTTTTTCCGTCCTTTGGGACCTGTTTATATCTGTTATGGGAGTCGGATGGAGAAACCTCGGAGTCTGACTGGGAGCTGCTGGTGGTGATTTACAGTGAATAATTCACTCTGCAGCTGGAGATATTTCAGAGAAGGATTATTATGGGATCTAATTCTGCTCTGGCAGCCTGTGCTGTCCAAAGGCAGTGCTGGTACCAGTTCAGCAGTGTGTGTAGTCTCGATAGACATGAACAGCAACGGCACCGTGTTTGCTTTTTCAGATGGAAAACTAAAGCACGTAATTTCTGCTGGTACTACATTTAATGAACTACTTTCCCATGTAACTTTGCATAATCTTAAGTTATTCATATCTATTTAAAGAAAGGTTTGTGTTCCGCCCAGGAAAAGTAAGTTTAATTACTGACCTGGTCAGGTGGTTGGTGCGACGTACAAAGCTGCTGCAAAGGAGTGGGTGGCGTCGTCTCCAGCAGCCGTCTGTTCCTTGATTTGGTGCTTGGCGTGCTGCAAACCCAAGCCAGAACAGAACACGTGCTGCTGCACATCCCCATCTGGGGAAGATTTTTTTGTTTCCCCCCTTGTTTTGTTTCTTTTTCCTCCTGGTCCTGGCCACTCTGCTGTACATAATGCAGTGATGGATGGTGGGGAGATGGCTGGTGGGTCTGGATGTGGAAGGGTGCGTAGGGGTGAAGCAGACGCCCAGCGCAGAGGAGGGTTGGTCTGTGAAGTGTAACTGGTTTGTGAGACTGTGGGACTGTAAATTCATTCAAGGGGCTTTGTGGTTTCTGGTGCCACCCTGGCAGGTGGGCGGCTATTCTTGCGTGTGGGTGTGGAAGGCAAGGGCGCACTGCAACGCACAAAGCTTGCTTGTTTTCCACCCGGGAATCCCAATGGAGGAGGTGATGGTGCCGTGAAGAGATAGTTGTGAAGATGCTAAGGACAGCTGTGTGTCTCATGTAGAATAAAATTCTCAGTGCTGCGTGTGTGTGTGACCTGGTGCGGTGTTTCAGCATTATGTGTCATACCTGCTGTGGTGTCCACCCTCGCCGCAGCTTGTCTTTGTCTCTGCCGTGTCCCCGCGGTCCTGGCGGCGTCAGGGGTTTTGTTGGATGTGCCACTGGCCGAGGGGGTGGCAGTCGCTCGGGCTCCTGCCGGCGCAGCGGTGACAGTTGGGGATGGCCAGTGGTGGTGGCACGGCCAGCGGTTTGAAGCTGCAGTGTATCTGCCGCAGGCACGTTCGTTTCCCCAGGAATTTGGGGTTCCCGGAAAAAAGGGCTGGTGGAGCTGAAGCGTGGAATCCCAGAGCGACCGAGCTGGACCGAAGCGCTTGTCCGACCAAGGTGTGTTTCTCCCGGGATTTCCAACGTCCCTGGTTTCTGTTATTTTAATTTTTACTATTTACTGGAGTAAATAATAGTATCTGGAATAAAACCTTCAGTAACAGTAACTAGAGCCGTCTTTATGAGCAAATAACGCCTAGACTGTAGCTATTATGCAAAACGTGACAGACAGTAATTACTCCTCACTTTTAAAATTACAAGCAGCAAAATACAAAATAACAGAGCACCAACTGGGATTAACACCTGTAGAGAAACAACTCTAGTTAGTATTAAAAAGAAAAATAGATCACAGGCACTAGCTAATCCCACTTAGTAGTGAAGTGACAGTTAAACCTCCCCCCCCCCAGGTATCGATTCCTTCCAAGCGGAGCTGAAATAAAAGCAAGCCCAGTGCCGATTCAGCGCACGGTCACGCTGCGTTTTAAAAACGTTTAGACCGCTGACCGGGCACGGCTAGTGCCTCCGCCGGACTCGGGGACAGCAGGGATGCCCGAGCAGCAGCAGCAGCAGCAGCAGCCCGACAGAGATCTGCCAGCCCGGAGCAGCAGCAGACCGCGCACCGGGGGCACCCGCCTGCCGGGACACCCCGCTGCCGCCGCCGCGGCGGTTACGGCGCTGCTCGCTCGGCTCCCAGCTCCTCAGGCCACACCGTGCCCGGAGCGGCCCTGGCCCTCTCCTCCCGCCTCGCCCCCCGCCCCCGCCCCCGCCCCGGGCCGGGGCCGGGCGCTCACCCGCCGCCTTCGCCGCCGGCACGCCGTTCAGCCCGGCTGCTCGGGCGGGACGGCCGCCCCTGGCGCGGCGAGGCGGCGGAGCCCGCGGCCTGCCCAGCGCCGGCGGCGGCTGCTGCGGCCGGGAGCCCTGACCGCTCGGCCGGCGGCAGCCGCGGCGCCGAGACCGCGATCGCGGCTTCCACGGGCGAGAGGCTCCGTTACGCCAACGGGAGCGGCCCCCCCCGCCGCCATCTGCCGCCGCCCCGCGCGACACCCACCGAGCACCGCCCCGGGCCCGGGCCCGCAGGCAGAAGCGGGGTACCGGCGCGGGAGGCCCCGAGCCGCCGAGAAACGCCCTCGCGGAGGCCGGGCCGGGGCCGGGGCCGGGGCCGGAGGGCGGACCGGCACCGCCGGGGCTGCGGCGGGCTCCCCGCCGCCCGGAGCGGCCTGTCGGCGACGGGCCGACGACGCTCCCGCCCGTCCCGGACGCTCCCTGCGGGGAGGCGACCCCCCAGGGGCCGGGGCTGGCGGCGCTGGTGCGGGGCTGCGGCCCGGCGGCCCAACGCCGCTCCCGCGGGCTGGCGCCGGCGGCAGGACCCCGCCGCTGCCCGCGGAGTCGTCGGGGCGGGGGCACGGGGCGGGGGGCGTGGGGGGCAGGAGGGGATGAGCGACATGGGGGGCAGGACGGGACAGGGGGGCATGGGGGCAGGAGGGGATGTGAGGAGACGCGGCGGGGACACTGGAGAACAGGGGGGAGATGGAAGGACAGGGGCACTTGGGGGACATGGGGGCAGGAGGGGATGGGGGGCACGTGGACATGAGGGGACACAGGAGGACAAGGTGGGACGCGGATGTGGGGACACGGGGGGGACAGGGGTCCTGGGGGACTGGCACCTCCCCCCCAGCAGTGGGGCCACGGGGAGCTGTGCCCCCCAGCCCCCCGCCACTGTCCTCCCAGAGCTGCTGCTGGTGGCAGGGGCCGGGCACTGCTGGTGGCCAAGGGGCCTCAGCGGGTGGGGGCACCCTGGACGTCTGGTGGGTGGTGGGCGACGGGCGCCTGCTCACCCTCTTGCCCCTGCTGCTGTGACAGCACCCCGTATGTGGGGCTGGGGGGGGCTATGGGGTGCTGAGCTGCCAGTGTGGGTGCTGGGGGTCTAGGGGGTGCTGGGGGGCTATGGTACTACAGGGCAGGGGAGGGGGGGTTAGGGGGTACTGGGGGCAGGGGTGGGTGCTGGGGGTGCTGTGAGTCGGGTGGGTGCCATTGGGAGCAATGGGTGCTGGGGGGGCTGGGGGGTGCTGGGGGGCAGGGGTGGGTGCTGGGGGGACTCCAGGGTGCAGTGGGACGGGTGCTGTGGGGGCTCCGTGTCGCTGTGGGACGTGCGCTATGGGTCACTGGGGCACCATGGGTCGCCCCTGCTGAGGCCGTCCGTGGGGCACCCCAGGCCTGGCGGGGGTGCCGGGTGCAGCTGTTCGCAGCGGTGCTGCCGGAGAACAACAGCCTGCGCCCGCGGCAGCCGTTGTCTGCCCGCCCAGACCCGTGTCGTCGAGCTGGTGAGACCTGGACGCCTGGGTCCCCTATCCTGGATGCCTGGGTTCCCCACAAAACGCCTGGGTCCCCTCCCACAGCACAACAGCAACGTCTCGGTGTACACCTACGAGCAGACACTGATGATGGAGCAGCGCTCCCAGATGCTGCGCCAGATGCGGCAAGCACAGGTGACGTCACACGACATCATGTGACATCACACCTGGGAGAGGTGGGGACGCAGGGTTGCCAAATGGCCCAGCCCCAGGGACACACACACACACAGAGGACACACTGCAACAGGGGTGATGTCATGGGGCATGACATCACACAACATTGCATGACATCACACCTAGGGAGGGGGCGGGCACCTGGGGCCCGGTGTCCCACGTTTAGACACCCGGTGGGGAGGCGGGACACGATACATGGTGACATGATACATGGTGACACACGATGACATGCCACAGCAGGGGTGCTCTCATGAGGTGTGACATTGTATGGGACTGCCAATGATGTCACAAGGGGGCCCCACCCTGTCACAGGCCCCCAGTGTGGGGGAGGAGGAGGAAGGCACCCCCCCGCTGGGGCCCCAGCCTGTGAGTGCCACTGAGGGGACTGGGAGGCACTGGGTGTTACTGGGATGGTGCTCTGGGCCATACTGGGAGGCACTGGGGGGCTGTGGATCATACTGGGAGTCATGGGGAGGGCACTGGACCATACTGGTGTGAGGCTGTGGGCCATGCTGGAAGTCATGGGGAGGGTCTGGGCCATACTGGGACTCACTGGGAGGCACTGGGTTATACTGGGAGGGAGGGATTTGGGGCTGCGGGCTGTATTGGGAGGTGGGGGGCAGTGCTAGGAGGCGGGGCGGGATGTTGGGGGGCACTGGTGCATACTGGTGTGCACTGGTGGTTGCGGGGGAGGGGGAACGTGTGGCGCATGCACGTGGCAGAGCAGCTGAACGAGGCAGTGAGGCGGCGCTTGGGGGGGGCCGGGCTGCTGCTGCTGGACCTGCCTGCCCTGCTGCCCCCCAGCCCCCTGACAATAGTATCCTGTGGGGGAGGGGGGGGGGGAAGGGAAAAAACATGGGAAAAAAAGAGAAAAGGGGGGGGGGGAACACCCAGGGGAAAATGGGGCAAAGATGGGGAAACTGGGGAGAAATGGGAAGATTGGGGAAATGGGGGAAAAATGGGGAAGCTGGGGAGAAGCATAAAAAAGTGGGGAGAAATGGAGAAAACCAAGGAAAAAAAATGGAGGAGAAATGGGGGATATGGGGAAAAAATGGGTCAAATGGGGAAAAATGGAGAGACAGGAGAAATGGGGGAAAAGGAAAATGTGGAAAAATGGGGAAAAACGGGGGTAAGAGGGCAAAGTGGGGAAATGGGGGAAAAGTGGGGAAATAGGGAAAATGGGGAGAAACAGCACATAGGGGAACAGAAGGACATGATGAAAATGGGGCAAAAAATGGGGAAAAACAAGGAAAAAAGGGCAAACCAGAAACAGGAAGCAAGGGAAGAGTGGAGGATGGGGCACAAACAGTGGAAATTGGGGCAACATTGGGAGGAAAATGGCAAAATGGGGAGAAGACGGGAGCAAAAAAGGGGGAAAAAAGAGAAAAATGGGGGATCTGGGTAAAGTGGGACACAAAACCAGGGCAAGAAAGGCAAAATGGGCAAACTGAGGCCAAAAGGGCAAAACACAGAGTCTGTGAAAACTAGGCAAAACCACAGAACCAGGTAAGTTGGGGTAAAACCAGGACAGAAATGGGAGAAATGGGACAAAACTGGGCAGAATGGGGCAAAACACTGAAAATGGGCCAAACATGGGGAAAACTGGGGCAAAATGGGTCAGTGGGGGGAATTAGGGGGTGAGTGGGGGGAACTTACATGTCAGGGGAATTGGGGGCAGGTCGGGGGGAATGGAGGGCAGTTATGGAGTGGCTGGGAGACAGGGGGGCAGTTGGGGGGCAGCTGGGGGGAACTGGGGGGCAGTTAGGGGGCAGTGGGGGCACTTGTGGGTCAGGCCCTTGATGTGGCTCAGACCTGGAATTCCTGGAGGTGCTGACAGAGGGGCTGGGGCTGGTGCTGCTGCTGCAGGAGGGCAACGGGGACCCCCCTGGCCCCTGAGCGCACCAGTATGGCCCAGCACCGCCCACCACTGTCCCAGTATCGTCCCAGCACTCCCAGTACAATGCCAGCCTGAGCCGCAGCTCTTCAAGCATGATCCCAGTATGGGCCCAGTGCTCCCAGTATGATGCCATTCTGAGCCACAGCTGTCTGAGTCTGATCCCAGTATGGACCCCAGAACTCCCAGTGTAGCAGCAGTGCCCCCAGTATGATGCCAATCTGAGCTACAGTTAGATTCCAGTATGAGCCCCAATGTTCCCATTAGGAGCTCCAGTGTTCCCAGTACGGGCCCAGTGCTCCCACTACAATGCCAGCTTGGGCTGCAGCTGTCTGAGTACAATCCCAGTATAGGCCCCAAGGCTCCCAGTGCACCTCCAGTGCAATCACAGTGGTCCCAGTATGGGTCCCAGCACTCCCAGTAAGGCCCTGGCGCTCCCAGCACATGTCACCAATAAACGGTTTCCATTCCACCCTGCGCTGGCACCTCCTTGGGCCGAGTCCCAGACCTCCCTGGATTCCCCCCAAAATGCTGTCACTGGCCTGCCAGAGCCTTTATAGATGAGGGGCACTGCTGCGGGTCACAGGATTGGGCCCCCTCCCTGGTGGGCTCAGAGAGCGGGGGTGAGCGGGGGGACCCTGGCATTTGGGCATTCTTGGGGGCGGCGAGGAAGGGCAGGCAGTTGGGGGGGGGGGGGGGGCAGCAGACCCATGGGCCAGCCCCAGCCCCCCCAGGAACAGCAGCCCCTGCAGCACCCCAGGGCTCCAGCACCCTCAGCACTGCGGGGGGATGGGGATGGACGGGGGGGGGGACAGGGTGTCACCATCACCCGCACGCCAAACACTCGGCAGCGTGGGGGATGGGGTGACATGGGAAGTGGTGGGTGACTGTTGGGGGACACATGGGGGTGACCAGCATGGGGATGAATGTTGGGTGATGTATGGGGGTGACTGATGCAGGGGCAGCTGATACAGGGGTGGCTGTTGGGTGACTGACGTGGGGCAACTGTCATAGGGATGACTCTCGGGGGGCTTTGGGGACAACTGACGTGGGGCTGACTGTTGCAGGGACCATCAGGGCTGACTGTTGGTGGATGCGCGTGGACTGATGGCCACGGAGCAGCACTCCTGGCAGGGGAGCACCACAGGTACGCAGGGTAGCCACAGGGGGATGGGCGATGCCCCAAATCCCCTCCAAACTGCCCCCCCCCCCCCCTTCACCATGCCCCAGCTCCAGCAACCACTTGAAGCGCCATCCCTAAACCACCGCCGCTGCTGCCATCGTGGGGGGGTGTCACGTGGGGGGTCACCAGGGTAGGGACACCCTGATGGGCCGGTGGCCCGTGGACAACTCCCCCCCACGAGAAGAGGCCAGGGGAGGAGTTTGCTGCGATGTCAAACCCCACGGCCTGGTGCCATGATGCTGCATGGACACGGCAGTGGAGATGCCTCGAAGGTGCCACAACCCACGCTTCCACAAGTGGTAGGACGTGCCGTTGCAGGAGCCACCCACGCTGCTGGAGGAGGAGGAGCTGCAGGAAGCTGTGGACTTGCTGCTGTGCCCCCACCGGAGCTGGCCCCACATTGCCTCTCTTGTCCTGGGTGACCACCACAATGGGTGGAGCCTGAACCATGGGCTGGCTGACCACGGTAGATGTTTGATGGACAATTTATGGATGTTGGAAAGACAATTTCTGCAGCTGAAGGGACCGATAGCTGCGCAGCTGTTGCAGGATGGGCAGGAGGTGGTGGCTGGTGGTGTGGCACAAGGTGGGACCAAGCAGGACGCTGCTGCAGTGGGGCGCGGGCTGCAGTGGTCCTGGCTTTGGCTGGGCTGGAGTTGGGCTGGTCCTCACAGCCGCCCCGTACAGTGCAGGCGCGGGGTCGGTGACCGCAGCAGGTCTGCAGAAGGTCTCCAGGTCTCTCCTTGCCTCTGTTTCCCTCTCTGCCTGCCCATCTATCTGTCCAGTTCCCCAAACCTTTTGCTCTTCTGCCAACGCCGCCCCGTACCCTGTCACCATTGACGTTTTTCCCACATTGCCTCTATCTGGCACCATACCTGTATTTTTAAAGTTTTTCCTATGTTTAATTTTACCCCGTTCCGGCTCCCTCCCCCACCTCTTCTGGCATCCGTCCTCCCTCCCTCTGTCCTGCTGCCCTGGGGCACTGCTGGCTGCGCTGCTGCCGGGATGAATAAACATTTCTCTGTCCCTCTGTGCCCCTGGATGGGTCTAGCAGTCCCTGGGCAGGGTCTGGGGGGGTGAGGAGCTGTGGGGCCAGGACCGGGGCCGGGGCCATGGCCCCAGCTCCCCACAGCTGGAGGCTGTGGGGTGGGCTGGGGCAGCCCAGGTGGGGCCCATGAGGTGATGATGGGGCTGGGCTGGTGGTTTAAAAGGCTGCGGGTGGGGATGGGCTGGGGCAGCTCCAGGTGCAGCTGGTGAGGTTTGTGTTCCAGAGGGAGCTCCTGTGGGAAGCCTCCTGGGAGAGGAGTATGGAGGCACCCGCTGCCTGCTCCTGGGCAGGCGAGGGTCAGACAACTGGTACTGGGGAGGAGGAAGGGGCAGAGAGAGGAGCCTCAGGGCGGTGAGGGTCTCCTGCTGACGGCCGGGAGCTGTGGTGAGTTGTGCGTCTGGGCCTGTCGCTGCCGTGCTTCTCCAGATCTCTGCCTGTCCCTGCCTCCATCTCCCTTTTGGGCTGTCCTGCTCCCTGAAGCTTTTTGCTCTCTTGCCAGTGCTGCCCTGTACCCCATCACCTTCTACATTTCCTTTCTGTGCTTCCCCCTTTCTGGCTCCCCACCTGCTGTCATCTCATTCTTCCCACACTGCCTTCTTCCCTGTTGCTTGTGAAAATTGCATTTCTAGGTCTCCCTCTGCCCAGCAACCTGTGTCTGTTTTCAGTGAGTCCCTCTGCTCTGCACCCTATCACTCTTCCAATGTGCTTTCCCTGGGGCTGTCTGTCTGGCTCCCTCTCCTGATATTTAACTTCTTACCTGTATGGCCAGTGCCCCCTTGCTTTCTGAATTTTCTCTCTCTGTCTACATTTATCCAGTTCCCTCTCTGTGTTTTTTATTTCTTCCTGCCTGTCGTCTACTTCATCACTTCTTAAATTTTGTTTCCATGTCTTCATTTATTTAGTTAGCTGAGCCTGTTTCTTATTTTTTTCTCCCTGTTCTCAATGCTGTTGCTTTTAAAGTTTCTGTACTGTCAACTTTTATCCAGTTCGCTCTCCCTACTTTTTAATTTTTCCTCTCTGTTCTTCTATGCTGTTGCTTTTACGTTTTCTTTTGATGTCTCTGTTGATTTAGTTTGTTGCCCCTATTTTTTGTTTTGTCTCTCTACTTACTCCTGAAATTTTCATTTCTCCTTTTATCAAGCTCCCTATCCCTTTAAAATTCTTTCCTGTTGGTCCCTTACCCCACAGCTTTTAAAACTTTCTTTCTGTTCTTCTCTCTTTCTCCTGGAATCCTTTTCTTTACTTTTTTTTAATCTTTCCCTAATGCCGTTGCTTCTGAAATTTTCTTTCTGTCAACTTTTATCCAGTTTGCTCTCTCTACTTTTTTTCCTGTCTTGTACCCTGCTGCTTTTAAAAGTTTTTCTTTGTCTGTATTAGTTTGCTGTTGCTATTTCTTAATTTCTCCTTATTTCCTTAACCCCTGTTGCTGTTAAAATTTTCTTTTATCCTGTTCGCTGTCTTTATTTTACTGCGTTTCCTTTTAATGATTTCTTGTCTTTTGTTAGTGCTATCACTTCTAAAATTTTCTTTCTACATCTCCATTATAGTTTGCTGTCCCTATTTATGAATTTCCCCTTTATTGCCCTAACCCCATTGCTTTTAAAATGTTCTATGTCTACTTTTTCCCCCTTTGCTGTGGTTTTTTTTTTAATTATTTCTTGTCCTTCCTCAGCACCACTTTTTTGAAAATTTTATTTCTATGTCTCTGTTCTAGTTCACTGTCCCTATGTTTTAATCTTTTCATCTCTTAACCCCTTGGCTTTTAAAACTTCGCTTCTATGTCTCCTTTTATTGGTTTTGGTGTCCCATGTTTTCCTGTCTGTCCTGTACCTCATTGCTTTCAAAGTTTTCTTTCCATGACCATGTTTATTAACAGCCCTATTCTTAGTTTTTAATTTTTTCCTGTCATTTAACATGGTGTTCCCCCCCGAGTTTGTGGGGGGCACGGCTGCTGCCTGCCCCCTGTGTCCCTGTAGTTCTGTGTTTTTTCAGTTTCTTTTGTCCTCTGGGACTGTTGTACCTCTGTTAAGGGAGTCAGTTGGAGACACAGTCAGGGTCAGTCTGAATCATTGGTGATTCACAGTAAATAACTTATTTTGCAACCAGAGATATTTTTGAGAAGGGATTCTTAAGGGATCTAATTCTGCTTTGTCATTCAATCCTATCCAGAAGGTAGTTCTGGTAGAAGTTGTGGTATGTGTGGTCTTGCTAGAAATGAAGCATAACCCCAGAGCATTTTGGGTTTTTTTGTAAGAAACTAAAGCACATCAATGTTGCTAACAACATTGCTATTGCATTTAATGTACTAGTTCCTTACATAGCTTAGTAGGACATGTATCTCTTTCTATCTGTGCCCCAGAAGAATTAGGTTTAATTCCCTACCTAGTCATGTTGCTGATGCAATAGGTGTAGCTGTAGTACAAGAGCAGGTATTGTCATTTCCAGTAAGTGTTGCTTTCTCTGTTCAGGGCTTTGCTTGCTGTAAATTGGAGGCAGGTGAGAACTCACAGCTGCTCCTGTGTCTGCTGTTATCCCTTGTGGTAGTTTGCCCCTTCCCCTTTTCCAGGTGATTGTGGGAAGGGTGGTGGGCAGGGCCACAGGACATATGAGCCACAGCCTCTGCTGAGGGAGGTCATTGTGCTCCTGGGTTTCTCTGGTGTTGGTGCTCAGCTCTTCCTTGAGTCCTTTGCAGCTTTTGAGCTGGCTCAGCCCTTTGGGAAGAGGTTTTTTGACATTTAGGGAAGCAGAAGTGTCTAAACAAGAGCTTCAGGACCAGTCAAGGTTCAGCAGCACGTGTAGTAGAAAGTAACACCTGTATGCAGCTTTTTTTTTTCCCCAGGTCAGTAACTTTGTTTTGAGTGTTCAGGGGTCAAAAGATTGTTTAATAGTATGCATTGGTGTGTTTTTTTTTCTGAATTCTCGATTCTTTCTGTTTTCCTGGCATTCCTGACTTCATTGAAAACGTAACCTTGTTTTTTTTCACCAGTTTTGCTATATGCTGTGTAAGTTGCTGATGTTATCTCTCTTAACGGGACTGATGGTGACATTGTTTAGCAGGGGTTAGGGCGAGTCTCTTGTATGCATCTGTATATGGAGTTTTAGTATTTCTTGAGAAAGCAGCAGGGACCTAAGGCACAGTGTCTTTCAGGGTCTGGGATGCTTCGTCGCCTTTTCTCACTGCCCACAGAGTGCAATGCTGTCCCTTGAACCTTTGCAGCTTGTGGCAGGCCCCTCATAGATTATAAGCCTTGGGCCTTGACTTTATTTTGTGGGCACATAGCAGAGCTCAGTGTCTCTGGGAAGTTGTAAGTTAGGAGGTGCCCACAGAATTTGGGATGTGGCTCAGAAGAGCATCTCCTGAGGAGTAGCCACTGAAGGGGGTTCAGGGGTGCAAATTGTGGGCAGGAGATGCCAGGAAGCAGTGGGGTTGCTTTCCTGACAGTTGAGGAGAAGAAAAGGGGTTTCTAAAGTTTTGGGTCTGGTGGGGAAAGGAAGGAGGGTTCATCAGCCTTTCTCAGGTGAGTTTTTGCAGTTGGATTTGAATATCATAGAATCATAGAATGGTTTGAGTTGGAAGGCACCATAAAGATCATCTAGTTCCAACCGCCCCCGCAATGTGTAGGGACACCTTCCGCTAGACCAGGTTCCTCAAAGCCCCATCCAACCTGGCCTTGAATGCTTCTAGGGAGGGGGGGTCCACAACTTCTCTGGGCAACCCATTGCAGTGCCTCACCACCCTCGTAGTGAGGAACTTCTTCCTTGCACCTAAACTAAATCTACCCTCTTTCAGATTAAAGCCATTACTGCCTTGTCCTATTGCTATACACCCTTGTAAAAAGTCTCACTCCAGGTTTCTTATAGGCACCCTTTATGTACCGTAAGGCTGCTCTAAGGTCTCCTGTGAAGCTGCATGCTGATGAGTGGTCTGAAAACGTGAGGCGGTTGTCGGCTGGATTGGTGTTGAACAGCAGAGTATTACGTGGCTGCTCCATTAAGCATTTACCTTTTGTTTTGCAGGTGCTGTGTGGGACACCTTTGGAATTGGATGAGCATTTGAGGTGAGCTGTGGATTAGCGAGGAGGAGCGTGAGACCGGTGACTTCTCACGAGTGCCATGCTAATTTTGTGCCTCCTGGTATCTTCAGTACCACAAGCGACAATGGCCGCAGGGTCCGACTCTGGAACAGGTGGGTAAGAGTAACACGGTGGTGCTTGTGATTAAGGGGGGATTTGGGAAAGTAGTTGATGTTGGCTAATGGGATGCTTACTGCCTTTTCTGGTTTTGTTGGTTTATGCTTTTGTTTTCTTGCAGATGATGAACAGGAACCTGGTGACTGCAGGAACATCCCAGTTAGCCCTTCTGGTTTTTGTTGAGGATGGATTCAGACCCTTGGCCCTCTGAAAGCTAAGTTAAGGGACCAGGGCTGGGGAGAGGCTGGGAGGAAGGGACTGAGTTGAGCATTGCAAGGAGGAGGGGTTTCTAAAGTTAGTGTAGGAGGGCAGGGCTGTTCAGGAACAGTCCCCTTTGGGCAGGTAAAGGGAGTGGGTTGCTGTCCTGGGTTCAGCTGGGATAGAGTTAATTTTTACAGGAACCTGGGAGGTGGGGGGGGCATAGCCGGGGCAGCTGACCTGAACTAGCCAAGGAGCTATTCCATACCATGTGACATCATGCCCAGTATATATATGGGGAGTGGGCCGGGGGGGGGGAGGGCTCTCCTGCGCTCTCTCTCTCGACTTTTGGTGGGGGAAGTGGCGGAGCGTCGGGTCCCGGGTGGTGAGCAGTTGCACTGTGCATCACTTTTTTTTGTATACTCTTTCATTAGTACCGTTGTTGTTGTTGTAACTTTTTTTGCATTGTCCCAGTAAACTGCCCTTATCTCAACCCTCGAGGTTCCAGTTTTTTTCCTTTTCTCTCCTCCGTCTTCCCCCTATCCCACCGGAGGGTGTGGGACGAGTGAGCGAGCGGCTGCGTGGTCCTTTGTTACCGGCTGGGCTGAAACCACGACAGTCCTTTTTGGCGCCCAACGTGGGGCACGAAGGGTTGAGATAACGACAGATCTGGCTAGAGCGTGTTGAAACAAATTTGTCATACGCATTCCTTATATTAGATAAATAGATGTTAGTCACAATGTTGATTAATTTGTCTACATGGTGGCGTTTTGTAAGTCCTTATATGCTCTATGTATTGCCTGTAGTTACGTTTCTCACCTCTGGGAGAGTGATTGGGATTATCATTTTGCTGTACTGGGCAATGTCGACTTGTGAAATGATTACATCACTGGTCATGAGGTTAAGCTGGTATCTGTATGAGGCAGTGATATCATTTCCATACTTTGGGCACCTTCTATCGGATTTTATTGGTAATTACAGCCAATCCATGGGGAAGTTAGGGGGGGATACTTCCCCCTGTCCGTTCGCCTCCCTTCTCTCCTTCCGACTAATTACAACAGTTTTTGAGAACTTTGAATATCCTTGGGATGCACAAGCCAGTGTGCTGTTAGTGCTATGCCTCCTGAATATGTTTCAGGTCTTGTTTAGGGCTACAAAAAGGCTCTTTAAGAGTACCATCCATAGATCTGCCCCAAAGCTGGATATTCATGGGTGGCATGGCATGTGGGAGGATATGGGCAGGTATCTAGAGAACTTCTCACCCCCAGTGGCTTGGAAGTTCACTCCCGAACAACTACAGAACCCTCATGAAGTGGTAGAATACTTGAAAGAAAAATGCTGTGGCTGTTCCAAAGACGTACAACTCGCTGCACTGTGCTGGGCCCTGGCCAGTATCTACCAAACACTGCTTGATATTAGGCAGCACCCTCAGGGAGAAAAGGGGGAAAAGATGGAAAACAGGACAGCAGGCACCGTGGCTACCCCAACCCCGGCAACAGGCAGCGCGGCTACCCCAACCCCAGTGACAGATACTGCAGCTAAACCAGAGAACCAACCTGTGCCAGTATCAGTCGCCCCTGTACAGAAAAAGAAACACACAAAGAAATCAGTTCGCTCAGTGAGAGATGAAGATGAACCAGGGTCATCATGAGAACAGGAGGAAGAGGCAGAACCTGAAATAATCACCCGATCTCTATCCCTGAGTGAGTTGCATGACATGCGAAAAGATTTTAGCCGCCACCCAGGTGAGCACATTGTTACCTGGCTGCTCCGATGCTGGGATAATGGGGCTAGTAGTGTGGAATTAGAGGGTAAGGAAGCCAAGCAGTTGGGATCTCTATCTAGGGAAGGGGGCATCGACAAGGCGATTGGGAGAAAAACACAAGTCCTCAGCCTCTGGAGGCGACTTCTGTTGGGTGTAAAGGAAAGATACCCTTCAAGGATGAAGTTACATGTCACCAAGGCAAGTGGACCACCATGGAGAGAGGCATCCAGTACCTGAGGGAATTAGCCGTGCTGGAGGTGATTTATAATGATCCAGAAAATGCGCAGTCACCCATAGACCCAGATGATGTCCAATGCACACAACCCATGTGGCAGAAGTTTCTACGAAGTGCACCACCAACCTATGCCAACTCATTGGCAGTAATGTCCTGGAAAGAAGACCATGGACAAATGGTGGATGAATTGGCTGTCCAACTCCGGCAATACGAAGGAAGTCTCTCTTCCTCCCTACGGGCCTGTGTCTCGGCTGTAGAGGAATTGTCCCGAGAGTTCCAGCAATTCAAAGTGGATATGTCTTCCTCCCCACCTGTACAGGCCTGCATCGCAGCTATTGGGAGTAAGCATTCCTCTGCCCAAGAGAGAGGAGAGAGAAAGTACACACGACGGGCTAACCTGTGGTTTTACCTGCGTGACCATGGAGAGGACATGAGGAAGTGGGATGGAAAACCTACCTCAGTCCTGGATGCACGGGTACGGGAGTTGCGAGAAAAAGCAACCAGAAAAGAGGATTCTTCTTGGAAAACTGCTGCTCCAGTTTCCTGTGAGCAGTCCCCCAGATGCAGTAGATGGGCTGATCACATTTCTGATCCTCTTGAAGGGACTTCTGATTCACGTGTGCGAAAAGTGAGTAACGAATATTCTAACCAGGATTAGAGGGGCCCTGCCTCCAGCCAGGTGGAGGAGAGGGACAACCGAGTCTACTGGACAGTGTGGATTCGATGGCCTGGCACATCAGACCCACAGGAAAATAAGGCTCTAGTAGACACTGGTGCACAGTGCACCCTAATGCCATCACGTTATAAAGGGGCAGAACCCATCTGTATCTCTGGTGTGACAGGGGGATCCCAAGAGCTAACCGTGTTAGAAGCTGAAATGAGTCTAACCGGGAATGACTGGCATAAACACCCCATTGCAACTGGCCCAGAGGCCCTGTGCATCCTTGGTATAGATTATCTCAGGAGGGGGTATTTCAAGGACCCAAAAGGGTACCGTTGGGCTTTTGGTATAGCTGCATTGGAGACGGAGGAGATTGAACAGCTGTCTACCCTGCCTGGTCTCTCTCAAGACCCTTTGGTTGTGGGGTTGCTGAAGGTTGAAGAACAACAGGTGCCAATTGCTACCACGACGGTGCACTGGCGGCAATATCGCACCAACCGAGATTCCCTGATCCCCCATCCATAAGCTGATTTGCCGATTGGAGAGTCAGGGAGTGATCAGCAAGACTCACTCACCCTTTAATAGTCCCATATGGCCCGTGTGGAAATCTAATGGGGAATGGAGACTAACAGTAGATTATCGTGGGCTGAATGAAGTCACGCCACTGCTGAGTGCTGCTGTGCCAGATATGTTAGAGCTTCAATATGAACTGGAATCAAAGGCAGCTAAGTGGTATGCCACAATTGACATTGCTAATGCATTTTTTTCCATTCCTTTGGCAGCGGAGTGGAGGCCACAGTTTGCCTTCACTTGGAGGGGTGTCCGGTACACCTGGAATCGACTGCCCCAGGGGTGGAAACACAGCCCCACTATTTGCCATGGACTGATCCAGGCTGCACTGGAAAAAGGTGAAGCTCCAGAGCACCTGCAATACATTGATGACATCATCGTATGGGGCAACATGGCAGAAGAAGTTTTTGAGAAAGGGAAGAAAATAATCCAAATCCTTTTGAAGGCTGGTTTTGCCATAAAAGAAAGTAAGGTCAAGGGACCTGCACAGGAGATCCAGTTCTTAGGAGTAAAATGGCAAGACGGGCGTTGTCAGATCCCTATGGATGTGATCAACAAAATAGCAGCTATGTCCCCACTGACTAATAAAAAGGAAACACAAGCTTTCTTAGGTGTTGTGGGCTTTTGGAGAATGCATATTCCAAATTACAGTCAAATTGTAAGTCCTCTCTACCAAGTTACCTGGAAGAAGAATGATTTTAAATGGGGGCCTGAGCAACGACAAGCTTTTGAACAAATTAAGTGGGAGATTGTTCATGCAGTAGCTCTTGGGCCAGTCCGGGCAGGACAAGATGTTATAAATGTGCTCTACACTGCAGCTGGGGAGAATGGCCCTACCTGGAGCCTCTGGCAGAAAGCACCTGGGGAGACCCGAGGCCGACCCCTGGGGTTTTGGAGTCGGGGATACAGAGGATCCGAAGCTCGCTATACTCCAACTGAAAAAGAGATATTGGCAGCATATGAAGGAGTTCGAGCCGCCTCAGAAGTGGTTGGTACTGAAACACAGCTCCTCTTAGCACCCCTACTGCCAGTGCTGGGCTGGATGTTCAAAGGGAAGGTCTCCTCTACACATCATGCAACTGATGCCACGTGGAGTAAGTGGGCCGCACTGATCACACAACGGGCTCGCATAGGAAACCCCAGTTGCCCAGGAATTGTGAAAGTGATCATGGACTGGCCAGAAGGCAAAAATTTTGGAATGTCGCCAGAGGAGGAGGTGACACGGGCTGAAGAGGCCCTGCTGTATAATAAACTGCCAGAAAATGAGAGGCAATATGCTCTGTTCACTGATGGGTCCTGTCGCATTGTGGGAAAACATCGGAGGTGGAAGGCTGCTGTATGGAGTCCTACATGACTAGTCGCAGAAACTGCTGAAGGAGAAGGTGAATCGAGCCAGTTTGCAGAGGTGAAAGCCATCCAGCTAGTGTTAGACATTGCTGAAAGAGAGAAGTGGCCAGTGCTCTATCTCTATACCGACTCATGGATGGTGGCAAATGCCCTATGGGGGTGGCTACAGCAATGGAAGAAGAGCAATTGGCAGTGCAGAGTTAAACTCATCCGGGCTGCCGCACTGTGGCAAGATATTGCTGTTCGGATAGAGAAGCTAGTGGTAAAAGTATGCCATGTAGATGCTCATGTACCCAAGAGTCGGGCTACTGAAGAACATCAAAACAACCAGCAGGCAGATCAGGCCGCCAAGATTGAAGTGTCTCAGGTGGACCTGGACTGGCAACATAGGGGTGAGCTATTTATGGCTCAGTGGGCCCATGATACCTCGGGCCATCAGGGAAGAGATGCAACATATAGATGGGCTCGTGATCGAGGGGTGGACTTAACCATGGACACTATCGCACAGGTTATCCATGAATGTGAAACATGTGCTGCAATTAAGCAAGCCAAGCGGCTGAAACCCCTGTCGTATGGAGGGCGATGGCTGAAATATAAACAGTGGGAGGCCTGGCAGATTGACTATATCACACTCCCACGAACCCGCCAAGGCAAGTGCCATGTGCTTACAATGGTGGAAGCAACCACTGGATGGCTGGAAACATATCCTGTGTCCCACGCCACTGCCCAGAACACTATCCTGGGCCTTGAAGAGAAAGTCTTATGGCAACACGGTACCCCAGAAAGAATCGAGTCAGACAACGGGACTCACTTCCGAAACAACCTCATAGACACCTGGGCCAAAGAACATGGCATTGAGTGGGTATATCACATCCCTTATCACGCACCAGCCTCCGGAAAAATCGAACGATACAATGGACTGCTGAAAACTACATTGAGAGCAATGGGGGGTGGAACTTTCAAACATTGGGATACACATTTAACAAAAGCCACCTGGTTAGTTAATACTAGAGGATCCACCAATCGGGCGGGCCCCGCCCAACCAAGACTTCCACATACTGTAGAAGGGGATAAAGTTCCTGTAGTGCACATGAGGAGTATGTTAGGAAAGACAGTCTGGGTTAGGCCTCCCTCACGCAGAGACAAACCCACCCAAGGGGTTGTTTTTGCTCAGGGACCTGGGTACACCTGGTGGGTGATGCAGAAGGATGGGGAAGTTCGATGTGTACCTCAGGGAGATTTGATTTTGGGAGAGAATAGCCAGTGAACTAGGCTGTATGATATTTACCTGTCAAATAACCTGCCAATGTATGTCATTGTATCTATAGTGTCTATATGCCATATCAAGGGTATTACTGTAAGAATTACCCAAATGACTGAAGAATGGACTTTGAAACTGAGCCAAGAACAACAGTGATAGAACTTGAACTGGCGCCCAGCAATTTCCTCAAGATCAACATCTTCGACCTGCAGACCAAGGGTGTGGGTTGCATCAAATGTACCAGCCAGAAGTTCCAGAGACAGCATACAACAACCCAACACCTCACACCATCTCTCTTATCCTGAAGAAGTGTTACAACAGATGGAGCCCCAAAGTCATGGACTAAATAAAATTGATGGACACATTGGAGGGATAACCCATTGACTAAGGGAATACTATTTGTATGTGTGTGTGTGGGGTGGTGTCCATATACGTGTGTGTATATATATATATATATAAAGACAAGGAAAGTGGTAGTGGTTGATTGGAAAATGTAAGATCTGGGCATGATGTAAATGGTATAGAATAAGGGGTGGATAATGTCCTGGGTTCAGCTGGGATAGAGTTAATTTTTACAGGAACCTGGGAGGTGGGGGGGCATAGCTGGGGCAGCTGACCTGAACTAGCCAAGGAGCTATTCCATACCATGTGACATCATGCCCAGTATATATATGGGGAGTGGGCCAGGGGGGAGGGCTCTCGCGCTCTCTTGCGCCCTCTCTCTCTCTCCCCCCCCCCCCCCCCTCCTTTTGGTGGGGGAAGTGGTGGAGCGTTGGGTCCCGGGGGGTGAGCAGTTGCACTGTGCATCACTTTTTTTTTTGTATACTCTTTCATTAGTACTGTTGTTGTTGTTGTAACTTTTTTTGCGTTGTCCCAGTAAACTGCCCTTATCTCAACCCTCGAGGTTCCATTTTTTTTCCTTTTCTCTCCTCCGTCTTCCCCCTATCCCACCGGAGGGGGGCGGGAGGAGTGAGCGAGAGGCTGTGTGGTCCTTTGTTACCGGCTGGGCTGAAACCACAACAGTTGCTTTTCAGCACGAGACCAGCATGTGCCGGGCAGGGCAGTTCCAGCCTGTGTCCATGGTGGTGTGTAGTTTGTGTAGTCCGTCTTCTGTGCTTAGACCTTCCTCGGGTCTCAATGTCCTTGTCGCGCTTTGCACCGGAGGAGCGCGGCATGCGCTTTGGGCACTGTCCCTAGAGTCTCGAATGCCCGTACTCGTTGGCCCGGTGCCAATCGGGTGCTGCTTTTCCTGTGTTCGGAGCTCTAAAGTGTGGATCGGTCTCGGCAGGTTCCGGTCAGTCCTCTTTTGTGGCGTTCTTTCAGGCTGCATCGGCAGCTCCGCTCTCTAGCCGTCCGTTTTCTCGGCCTGGGACTTCTTCCCCGCATCCTGATGTCCTTAGGTCTCGATGCCAGGCTTCTGGCGCATCCATCGTCTGGGTTTTGACAGTGCTGTCTTGTAACAGGCCGTTCCGTTCGACTCCTGTTCTCGGGGTCTGCTGTAGAGCCTCCTTGCCTCACAGTTGTGGCCCCGTAGGTCATCTTGCCCGATGGCGCCTCCCGTCTGGGGGTCATTCTTCTTGCCAAGAATTTTCTCTCTTTGAATCACCTTGTTGGTATTGTTCCACATGGTGAGGTTCTGCGCATGGGCCTGTTTGGCTTGGAGCTGCTCTGCCCGGGGATGTAGAGTCAGGGGTAGGTGGAACAGCGATAAGAGTCTACGGGTGAAATGTTGATGTGCCGAGACCGTTTAGGCGAGGGTTGTATGGTCATCTCTGGTCGAGTAGCCATCGGCGGGCTGTGTGGACAGCCGTGCTGATAGTGTTTTACGGAGACGATTGGAGCCATGTGGCAGGGGCTGTTGAGGGGCAGTGAAGCGGATTTGACTAAGGTGTTAAGTCTTGCATGTGATGGGCTTAAAGTTTGGCCCTGGTTTTTTTTTTTGGTTGGTGTGTGGGTTTTTTTTTTTTTTTTAAATGGCAGGCTGTAGTAGTTGGACTCCAGATGGTCTTTGTAGATAGAATCGAGACCTCTGGAGCTGTTAAGCTCTTGCTCTGCATCCAGGTGACTTGTTCGATATGTTTGTTGTTTTTTTTTTTCAGATGCAGAGGGACAAGATGCATGCCACAGAGCGACGGGGGAAGGCAGCGGAGTGCCGTAAGGAGGTGGGTCTGGGAGTGGAGTCGGAGGGAAGGTGCGGCTGGTGGCTCTATGAGATTGCTTTGCTGTGCTTTGCGTTTTTTTTGCTTTGTATTGATTTGTATTTGCCTCTGTCTTGCGTTGTTTTGCTCTGTATTTGTATTGACCGTCATGTGAGATTGTCTCACACTGTATGACCTTTATTGTGTTTTTTCTGGCATTGTAGTGCTCTGTGCTTTTATTGACTGTCACCTGAGACTATCTTGCATTGTATTGCTCAATATTGGTTTGTGTTCTACTGCTCTGTACTTGCATTTTTTGCCATCTGAGACTGTCTGACTTTGCATGGCCCTGCATTGTGTTTTGTATTGCAGTGCTCTGTACTTGAGTGCCATCTGAGACTGCCTTGCATTCTCTGGTTCTGTATTGGTTTTGTAGTGTTTTGGTCTGTACTTGTACTGACTGTCATCTGAGAGTCTCTTGCATTGGCCCTGTCCCGTTTTGTCTGGTATGGCAGTGCTCCGAGTTGTTTTGTCTTGACTGAGATAAGAGTACTGCCTTGTATGGCATCATATTTGCATGCAAATTGCATGGCTCTATGTTTGTCTGTGTATTGTATAGCATTGTAGAGACAGCATAGAAGGCTTAATGACTTTGGGTTCTTTGCATGCAAGGAGTTGAGTGGATCGCAAGTGGACTGTGAACTAGTATAGAGTAAGACAGTAACTGGGCAATGGTTCATATTGTTTATGTGGATGCTTTGTGGCAAGTCTCTAGAAATGGTCAAGGCCTTGAGGTCTGAGTAGCAGCGTGACGGGCCTCAGAGTGATCAGTAACTTTGGGACAGCTCTGTGTTTGTGATGCTCTGTTTTTTCAAGTGCCATGGAGGACACTGACTGTGAGGATGTGTTATTTTTGGAATAGGTGGGAAGCAGGGTAGGGGAGTGGTGGAGGACTTCTCTCGCAAGGATGAAGTGTCTATTAAAAAGCTTTGTGTGTTATTTTTGCAGGTGATGACAGGGCACGAGGTGCTTGAAGGAACCTTGCGTTTAGGTGACATAGCTGCTATGGAGGTTGGACCATGACATGTGGCACTGTGAAAGCTAAGTATAGGGTTGAAAATGCACGGATGGTGGAGATGATGGTGTGTGTTGAAACATTGGTGTAATGGAAGGGTAGTTTGTGGGGAGTTTGGAAGGAGGTTGGGCTCAGGCCAGGGTTTTTGCAGGTAGGGTGATTTTTGAGTCCTCCGGTGCCGCAGGCACGGGGTGATGACCCTTTGATGGTGGTGGGCAGTTGCATGGATGAGTTGAGAGTGAGGACTGGCATGTATGTGATCTGAATGAGTGGTGTGTTGTGAATGTGTGTAACCTTGTAGGGTTATGTGGTTTAGCCTTGTTATGTTTTTTCCTTTCAGGTTGGATGTAGAGTTGAGATGTTTTTCAGGAAAAA
>NW_024470416.1:36202-59655 GCF_900496995.4 Aquila chrysaetos chrysaetos | reverse complement strand
ACAATCAGATGCAGTGCATTTCTGCAGTCATAGTGTTTCTCCTGCAACCACTCCCAGAGGCTGGGAGACACCTCAGCCCTGCAGGGTATTGCTATGCTCTGCACCTGTCTGAGCCCCGTGGCATGAACACAGGGACCTCGGTTCAAGGAAGCACAGCCCAGTGCTGCATTCAGGTGGTTTCCCAGGGGAGCTTACTCTCAATGTGAAGTGTCCTCAAGACACTGTCTGTCCCACAGACCTTCATGGCACCCCCAGAATAGCTGATGGCATTTGAGCTCACTTGGATTCATATTAACATGTACACAAGTGCATGCTTACATCTTGTCTGTACAATGCAAAGATAACTTACAGTCATTTGGTGTCCCTCCATGGAGAGGCAAGCTGTGGTGAGAGATCAGTGCTGGAAATGGTGGTATTTATTGGCTGGTCTGTGACAATGGCCCTGGGGCAGCTTCTGCAGAGTGTCCAGCGCACACGGGCACAGAGCAGCCCCCACTCTGCTGGTCCTTCATGTTTTCTCCAGGACTGGCTTGTGCAGTTGACACGGGTGAAAATGTGTCTGTGCCCCCCACGCCTGCCATACTGTGTGGGTTGACCCTGGCTGTGAATGTTCGGCGGTTATACCCGAAAAAACCAAGATCCACAATCTAACTGACCCCCCAACCGGGGAGAAGGGAGAAGGGGGGAAAAGGGGGGGAGGGGGCGACGTACCCGCATCGGGCTGGTCATCATTGAGGGGCAGGGGAGTAGAAAATGCTAGGAAAAGCAAAACAAAGGGCATGTGGATTGTGGGTCAAATAATAAAGGAACAGAAGGGGAAAGAAATATTAAACAAAGTTAAAGTGCAAAGGGTCACGTGATGACACAAGAAATGCAGAATAAAGAGAAAACAGAATGTTGGGTTATTCTTAACTGACTCGGGGGGACACAAGTCCGCGGCTCGAGTCAGACAATGTCTTGGTGCGCAGCTTACTGAAATGGAAGGAGGTGCTTCCATTCCTACACAGTATAACGTTTGCTCGTCGGAACGACAAACCAATGCCCTCACCTTGTCCGACTGCGTGTCGCCTTTACTTAGCTGTTTAAAGTTATCAGCTCGAGCGTGATATCATATGGTAATGCAATAAGTCTGTTTTGCTTAAACTTGTTTGGAGGACAGTCACGGGTTTCACAGATCAGGCTAAAGTCGCTGGAGTAATAGGTAAAGTCCCCGGGCGGTTCCGCATATGAGAGTATCTGTTGGCACCAACAAAACCCTCGCCAAGGTGAGGGGGGGCAGGCCACAGGGGGTTTTGGTCTACGTGTGTGCTGCCAAAATGGCAGTGGCGATGACGAGCCTACTAGATCTGTTTATAGTCCAGGGCACTCGCCCGCGCTCAGACAGTATTTCCTAAAACTGCGAGCCTGCGCCTCTCGTGAATTCAGACAGCCTTGTGCCTAGCAAGCACCTGACATGGCGGGATGCAGCGCGCATAGGCTGGCACTACGTCTCATGGGGAGCAATGTAACTCCATCTCAGGCCGCCCACCCTACCTGACTAGCTCCCAGATAACTACCAACAGATTCTGCTCTATACCATGGTGATTTTTCCCTCGCTCACGATGAGGTGACTAAAGTTTCAAAATGCTACACAGCCCAGGAGCTTGCGTGATACCAGCGCGTGGCCCCATGCTTCGCCGTGCATCTTCACTCCCGGCTCTCCAGCAGCAACCACGGATCGACGCCCTAGTACTGAAGGCAGCAGCTCACTCAAAGTTAAGCTAGAGAATGAAAGAATCAGTGAGGAATAGTGTCTCGGAGCGTGATCAGGGACTGGAAACGAATGAAATCATCTATCCTGGTTTCTTTTTTGTGGCATGCGGCTCAGTGCGTACACCTAGACCAGGTCAATTGGCGTTCTCACTTCCTATTCACACCACTGTCCTAGTCCTCTTCGCACTCACACAGCGCATCTAATTGCAGTTAGAGTATCCTGTGCCTTCGGGCCTCGTCTGGTCCATTAATGACGCGAGGGGGTCGGTGAAGCCTGACTAAGCACAGTGGCCGCTTGGTGAGGCAGGGTCAGACTGCCCGCCCAGCATTGCGGTCAGGGGTCAAACTCGCACCAAACGGTACTCTTCCGATGTCACGGCGCCTGGCAAGGGCACACACGAGTGCCTCTGTTCGCTCTTCCTCTATGCCACGCTCCTGGACATAGAAACACGAATAGACTATCCCAGCAAATGAGTGGCCAAGCGCCTGCGTCGTAAAATGAATCGCTCCTGTGCCACATCAGACAGATCAGCTTGGACCACCAATAACCAAGCTTTCATTGCAAAATAAACAAATGAATTGAACTTCTTAAATGAATCCGAATGTAGAGCCGACATTGCGGGCAAGCATGAGATAAGAAACCCTGAAGATCCTCCGCAAATTGCCAAGAAATGGAGGAACCCCACGTAGATCAAGCAAGTCGGGCCGATGTGTGAAAACACACGACCGCGGGGGGGCGCAATAACGTACCACACTCACACCAACACCAACAAAAAGCACCACCGTCTTGAGTCACATTCTGAAAAAACGGTGTCACCCTGGCAGACTTCAGCACGGTCTACAGCTTGCACAACAGTTTCGTTCTCCATGCATGAGCAAGGGAAGTGCTCCTGTCTCTGAACACTCCTGTGTGTGTGTGAGGAGAGCATGAGGCCAGCTTAGGTGTGGACATCTGACAGAGTCCTGACATTTCTGTCTGGCACTCTAGGAATTACTCCACTGTCCCAGTGACATTCATCTCACCTGCCTTGGACAGGTTGATTGCAAATGCCCCTGTCTGTTATATCACCTTCCTCTGCCTTTCTGACCTGTCCCTTCCATTACAACTATGAAAGAAGCACATCTGTGGAGCATCTCCCCTGTGCAGTCAGAAAGGTTTCTGCTCCGTGACGGCATTGCCCTCTAGAATAAGGCATTTTCACCTTTCACAAAGCACAGAGCACATTTAGGAAATATGACTACACTCAGAGGCACACACACCTTCCTGTTTCACGTCTCTCAACTTTCTGCACAATTTCTTTAAGCAGCTAACAAAGAAACAAATGTTCTTCCTCATAGGTGTCCTACTATGCCATCAGAGGGGACAAGAAGGACTTTAGCCTTCCATGGAGAAACCGGAATGGGAAAATGAGACATCATCAGTGGAGTTTCCCCAACTGCAAAAGGGGAACATCCCCAACTGCAAAAGGGGAAGATCCCCAACTCTTCAACAGATCTCTTCCTTGTCTCTCTCATGACCTGCTCCATGACTGTAGTTGTGAACACGCTCATCATTGTGCTCCTGGTGGCAAACCAGTCTCTGTTCTTCTTCCTGGGGAATTTGTCCTCTGTAAAAGGAACTAGGCCTTAAGCCTCATCTTTTAAGACTATTCATATTAGACATATAACTAATGATTAGAAATTGTTTTAGATATGATTAATAGAATAACCTGAGTGATTTTTAGAAATTCAAAGGTATCTTTGAAGTGTAAGAAGATAAGTGATTGTGGTGACCAAAGACCTTCTGCCTATGCCCACCAACTTCAGAAGAACCGAGACACGAGAATGGGTGAGATAAGATGATGAATGATAACGATATGAGAACAGAGATCGGCCGGAAAATTACAAAGACTTTGGACTGAGACAATGGGTGGTAAAAAGGTATATAAGATTTGGAAACTTTGGAAGGATGCCATTAACTGCGATGGTGGCCCAACTGTCCTGATCCAATGTCGGGGAAGGTTTCGATATGATCCCAAGAGCGAGATGAAGACAAAAACGAGGTCAAATGCCATATACCCAGAAGAGCTTTTGTTATCAAAAGTGGAAAATAATGGCAATAGGATAGAATGGAAGAAAAGGTAGAAATTAAGCAAGCAGTTGGCATAGGGTTGCTAGGATAGTCACCACCACAGATCCAGCAGCATCCTGTTGGTCCTCAGGCAAGCAGTCGGTGGTGGGAGTTGCAAGGATGGTCACCACCACAGATCCAGCGGTGTCCCCTTGGTCCTCGATCTTCAGTTCTTCAGTGGTGGGGAAAAGGCCGCAACAGCTTGTCTCTATGGGTTTTTATAGGGCATATTTCGATGATGTCATGCGCTGCAGGTTTCGTCTATCACACAACCTTTGCGTGATCGAAACCAGTATCTTATTAGCTCCAGCCCCTGTTTCCTCCCCTGGACGCCTCAATGGCCTGGTAATTGTCCTTATGGACACAGGAGTGTCCTGCTTAAACAGGCCATCTTAGAGACAAAGGGCTTGAGATAAGCAGTTCATAGTTCCTTGAGATGACAGCCTAGTCCCTCACACCTAACAATCTTTGAGGCAAATGGTTCAAGATAACAATTCAGTCTCTTACACCAACTCTGATTTGTTAATAAAGCAAACCTAGAGAAACCCACATTTGAAAATTCTTTAACATCCTCCCTGCCCATAAGCACCCAGTGCCACCTCTAGAAGCCCCAGTGTATCTGAGGGACTTGCCTGGGATGGGTAGCTGTCACAGAGGACCTGTGGGAGACCAGAGCCACTTGGAAACTGCAGATAGGGCCTGAGCAAAGTGTTCCAGGAGACAGACACTGGCACCAGGTGCTGGTGTCCCTGTAACTGCAGCCCAGCCCAATTTCATAATCACTTCCCTTTGCAAGGAAAGGCAGCACACTAAATCCTGCTCCTCTCCCCCCCAGTATATTAAAACAAAACATAACAAAGCAAGGAGGATGATAACACCACAAACAATACGTTAAACCTTAAAGTTTTGGTAGGACATTTCCTTCACTCTCCATCTTTCTCTCCATTTCTTTGTTCCTTCATTTTTTTAAAATGTTCTCAGCATTTCCATAATATTGAGTCCTACAACATTAAAAAAGATAATTTTCTCTCTTGCAGGGAGCCCAGTGCCCCAAAACACTCCCTGCCCAGCACTGTCCATGCCACCCCTCACTCTTAGCACAGAGCAAGTTACACACTGTGGTGTCAACCTCTCTTGCCTGATGGAGGAAAGGAAGGTAAAAACCTTCAGTGAAATGCTCTCTTTTTGGATGGCCAAATTTGCACTAATCTCATCAAATCTGTGTTACTTGTCTCCTTATGTGAGCACACATAAAAATCTATATATAAGTATAGGTAAATGGATGGAAAAATGTATAGGTGGGCACAGTTACTCAACAAAATACATTTCCTACCAACACTCAGAATGGAGAAACTCTGTTCTGAAGAACTGCTGTATTGATACTGTCTCTGTCGCTATGTCCCGTGCCCACTGGGCACTGGGACCACGCTTGCCTTGGCTGCCTTCCTTGTGCTGACAACATATGAAGAGAAGCCCTTCTGGGTGCCTTCCCCAACCCTCACCATTTCCAGTGCCTGCTGAGCTTTGGCTTTCCTGTCTCCATCCCTGCACGGACAGGCCATGTCTCTACCTGTCTCCTGGGCAGCCTGTTTCTCCTCAACCCTCTCTGCACTTCCTTCTGGTGTTTGAACTCCCACGTCAGGGTCTTCCTGTTCATCCATGCTGATCTCCTGACAGGTCCTGCTTGACTCTGTACATCAGGCTGGTGTGTTCCTGGGCTTTGAGCATGTTGTTCCTGAAGAGCTAAAAGGGCCTCACAGCCCAAAGTCCAAGCAAAGCCTCACCTAACTGAAGTCAGCTCTCCTGCCGTCCTGCGTGGTGATTCTGCTAGTTTTCCTGCTCTCCACCATCTCATGGTCCTTGCAGCTGTGCCTGCCACAGCTATTCACATCCCCATCCAGATTCATCTTGTCTGTAAGAGGCCAGCCTTAGTCAGCTCAGTGACCATCTGTTTGAAAATGCTGTCTTCAACACCCTCTAGGAATCTCCTGGGTTACTTGTGCCCAGCCCTGCTGCCCCCCCCCCGCCCCCGCTTTGCGGTTAACATATCTAATGCAAGGTGATTTTGTATCGTTATCTTTGCCAAGGAATCAATTTCGGCTTGTAATTTTCCTAGAGCGTCAGTAGTAGTATTGGCTAAAATCTCGACCACCGCTGATACATTGACTATTGCTTTTTCCAATTCAGATACTCCAAGCATTGGGAAAAGCCATCGTACCACACTGTGGAATGTGGTGCCTCGTTCTATAAGAGGGTTAGAGGTTCTTTTAGTCCTCGTGTGGTGCCATGGGGATCGGAATATTCCCTGTAATTTTCCTAAGACAGGGAGTGTTTGTGGGATTATTATTCCCTCTGTGCATTCTCCCCACCAATCGATAGGTAAACTCTTATGTGCCTTCCCGTTTGCACAAAGGCACTAATGTCCGTCAGGGAGATTACAATTGGACGGCTCCCAAGGAGGAGGAAGATAACAACTACCTGTTAGATTTCCCCATCCTGTATTAGCTATCCCTGTAGAGTGTGATTCATGACATCGAAAGCAAGTTCCATTCAGTGTCCCAAGAAAACCTAGAAGTGTTGGCATAATGGGGGCGCATCATTACGGGGTCTCCCTCTCTGCCTCTTTCCATGTCTTTTAATCTCCAAGACCAATTGTATCGATCATTATCATGTGGGTCTCTGCTATCCAGATCAAGTTTATATTTCACTATAGTTCTGGAACCATTTCCATATAAACAAGTATAGTTGGCAGTTCTATTCCATAGTGTTTTAGTGCTGTTTGTTCTGAGGGGGACACCAATAAACGGGAAGGTTTCTCCTTGTCTGGGTATTAAGGTACACATCCAACAGCTTGATACATTAATATCCTTTGCTAGCTCCTGGTTATATCTGACAAACAGGTGTTCATCCCACACCTTACACAGAGTCCCCACAACTCCCCATATTACTGCATAAAAACTAAATGTCCATCGGGTTTTGTGGTGACTTTCCATGGAGGTTTGGGTGTCTTTTTCACTCTGGTGTGATGAATCCAAGCATTCTGTTCCTTGATTCTGATGTCGTGGTTTAACCCCAGCCAGCAACTAAGCACCACGCAGCCGCTCACTCACTCCCCCCCACCCAGTGGGATGGGGGAGAAAATCGGGAAAAAGAAGCAAAACCCACGGGTTGAGATAAGAACAGTTTAATAGAACAGAAAAGAAGAAACGAATAATGATAATGATAACACTAATGAAATGACAACAGCAATAATGAAAGGATTGGAATGTACAAATGATGCGCAGTGCAATTGCTCACCACCCGCCGACCGGCACCCAGCTAGTCCCCGAGCGGCGATTCCCCCCCCCACCTCCCAGTTCCTATACTAGATGGGATGTCACATGGTATGGAATACCCCGTTGGCCAGTTTGGGTCAGGTGCCCTGGCTGTGTCCTGTGCCAGCTTCTTGTGCCCCTCCAGCTTTCTCGCTGGCTGGGCATGAGAAGCTGAAAAATCCTTGACATTAGTCTAAACACTACTAGCAACAACTGAAAACATCAGTGTTATCAACATTCTTCACATACTGAACTCAAAACATAGCACCGTACCAGCTACTAGGAAGACAGTTAACTCTATCCCAGCTGAAACTAGGACAGCAGTAAAGGAGGTGAGTAGTACTTGGAATGGTCCTTCCCACTGTGGCTCCAGGGTTTTTTCTGTAAGAGACTTTACATATACATAATCCCCAGGTTGTATATTATGTACAGGTCCATCTAAACCTCTCCCTCGAGTCCCAGCCACATGCTTCCTGATTTTATTGAGCTGCTTACTCAATGCTACCATGTAAGAGGTCACAATTTCGTCTCCAGATTGCACAGACACCCCTTTCTGTATTTCATAGGGTCGTCCATACAAAATTTCAAAGGGGCTCAGTCCTTCCCTTGCCCTTGGTCTTGTTCGTATATGCAGAAGGGCTAAAGGGAGAGACTGAGGCCATGTCAAATTTGCTTCTTGTCCTAATTTCACAATTTGCTGTTTGATTAAGTGGTTCATTTTTTCCACTTGTCCACTCAACTGGGGTGATATGAAGTTGCCAATCTATACCCAAATGGTGGCTGATTTGTTGTACTATTTTTGAGACAAAATGTGGTCCTCTGTCAGAGGATATGGTTGCTGGAACCCCAAAACGTGGTATTATCTCTTGCACCACTATTTTAGTTACCTCCCGAGCTTTAGCCGTTCTTGTTGGGAATGCTTCTGGCCAACCTGAAAAGGTATCAGTTAATACCAATAAATATTGATACCCCCCCTTTTCTCAGAAGTTCTGTAAAATCAATTTGCCATTGTTGTCCAGGCCCATTGCCTTTTCCAATCTGGCCCATTTCTAGTTTGGGGGTATTCTTAGGATTAGTCTGAAGGCAAAGATCGCATTGTTGAGTCACCTGTCTCACCGTGGTGTATAAATTTCTAGCCACAATTTCTCTTATCAAATGTTTATACAGAGCCTCTGTCCCCCAATGTCTTCCTATGCTCCTCCCGTATCAAATGCCACAGTAAGCAAGAGGGAATGATTAGTTTTCCCTGTGGGGTATGAGCCCACCCCTCTTCATTATATGACCCTTCTAAATCTGTGATGAGCTTCTGATCTTCCTCGTTGTATTCTGGCTTACCTTCTAGGGAGATTTGTCTACCAGGAATTAAAGCCCCTTCTGTTTTTACCTTTGTCTTGGCCACTTGTCTTGCCTCTCTGTCCGCCAGCTCATTCCCTTTTTCCAAATCTGAGCTCACTTTCTGGTGTGCCCTAATATGCATGATTACTACTTTCTTAGGGAGCTGGACAGCTTCCAGTAACTTCAGAATTTCTTCTGCATGTTTGATATTTTTCCCTTGGGAGTTCAATAGTCCTCTCTCCTTGCAAATTGCTCCATGCGCGTGTACAACTCCAAAGGCATATTTTGAGTCTGTATAAATGTTTACAACTTTGCCCTGGGCCAATTCCAGGGCACGGGTTAGAGCAATTATTTCTGCCTTCTGTGCGGAGGTGTTCATGGGCAAAGCCCCTGATTCTATTACCTCTTGGCTGGTGGTGATGGCGTATCCCGCAGGCCGATTACCATTTAGGACGTAACTGCTTCCGTCTGTGAACCAAGTTTCCCCGTTTTCCATGGGGCTGTCTTTCAGGTCTGGGCAGCTTGCGTATGTTGCTTCGATGGTTTCCAAACAGTCATGATGTACCGGTTCTCCTGTGTTCCCACTGAGAAAAGAAGCTGGGTTGACAATGTTAGTGACTACAATCTCCACATCATCCTGCTCTACCAATATAGCTTGATATCTCAGGAATCTTTGTGGAGAGAGCCAATGTCCACCCTTTGCTTCCAGTACTGCTGATACTGTATGAGACACCAAAACAGTCATTTTCTGGCCCAGAGTAAACTTTCGGGCTTCCTGTATGTTCAGTATCATGGCTGCAACCGCCCGCAGGCATCCAGGCCAACCTTTTGCAGTCGTGTCTAACTGCTTAGAGAGGTAGGCAACTGCCCGTCGATATGGACCCAGGTTTTGTGCTAATATTCCCAGGGCAATGCCCTGCTTCTTGTGGGAGTAAAGAAGAAACAGCTTACTCACATCTGGGAGTCCTAAGGACAGGGCCGACATCAAAGCCTTTTTCAGTAGCTCAAAGCTCGTTTGGTGTCCTTGTTCCACTCTAGGTGTTTCTGCTCAGTGGCTGTCAGCACATACAGTGGTTTAACAAGCAATCCATAATTATAGATCCACAGTCAGCACCACCCCATCATTCTCAGAAAAGTCCATAACTCTTTTACTGTCTGAGGTCTCCGAGTTTGGCATATTGCCTCTTTACGGGCCTGTCCCAAAGTTCTTTGTCCCGCACTAATTTCATAGCCCAAATAATTCACTTTGCCTTGCATTACCTGTGCCGCCTTCTTGGATACCCAGTACCCTTGAAGTCCCAGGAAATTCAACAGACTCACTGTCCACGTCATACAATCTTTCTCCGTTTTGGTGGCGATCAGGATATCATCCACATACTGCAACAGCTTTCCCTCCTCAGACGGGGTTTCCCAGGATTCTAAGTCTTTCGCAAGCTGACTGCCGAAAATGGTAGGAGTATTCTTAAATCCTTGTGGCAACACCGTTCAAGTGAGCTGGGTCTTTCGACCACTCTTGGGGTTTTCTCATTCAAATGCAAATAATTTTTGGCTGGTCTCATGGAGAGGGAGGCAAAAGAAAGCATCCTTCAAATCTAAAACAGTAAACCAAGTCAATTCAGGTGTTAATATGGTCAACAGGGTATATGGGTTCGCCACTAACGGGTAAAGATCTTCAGTTATCTTATTCACCGCCCGTAAGTCTTGGACCACCTGATATGACCCATCGGGCTTCCGAACAGATAATATAGGGGTATTGAATTCAGACTCACACTCTTTTAATAATCCCAACTGCAAAAATTTTTCTATCACCGGCCGGATTCCTTCTCTGTCTTCCTTCTTTAGGGGATATTGTTTAATTCTTACCGGCTTTCGGCCTTCCTTGATCCTAACTTCAACAGGTGAAGCACTTTTCACACTTCCAGGTGCATCGGTAGCCCATACCCCCGTGTACACTTGGTTTAAGATGTCCTCGTTAATGCTTCCTTCTAGGGGGAGACTGGTTAAGGTTAGGCTCAATATTTGAATATATTGCTGATCTTTTACCTCCAGAGTATTTTCTCCCTTTTCGAATACAATTTTTGCTCCCAATTGTTTCAACAAGTCCCTTCCCAAAAGTACCTTTGGGGAGTTGGGCATACATAAAAATTTATGAATGCCCCACTGTTTTCCTAATTTATATTCTAAAGGTTTACAAAAATATGCCTTTTCACTTTGGCCAGTCGCTCCTTTCACCATGACATAATCATCTCCCAGGGGCATCAAAGCTTGGTTCAGAACCGAGTATGTTGCCCCCATATCTACCAAAAATTCTACCTCTTGTTGTGTTTTCCCTAGCTTAATTATAACCAGTGGATCCACTCGGGTAGATTCCCCAGGTTCCTGTCAATCTCCCTTCACATGGGCTACTGTTCTTCCTGTTTGAGCCCTCTGATCCTCCTTCTTGTTCTTTGGGCATTCCTTTTTCCAATGACCAAATTTCTTACACAAAGCACATTGATCCTTGCCCAGTCGGGGCAAGTCTTGTCTAGGCCCTCTTCCTCTTTCTTCCTGGATAACAGCCAGTAATTTCCTTTGCCCTTGCCTATATCCTTCTTCTCTGTTACTAAATACTCTCCATGCTTCATCCAATAATATTTCTAAATTCCTACCCTCTGTAGGGCGTAATTTCTGAAGTTTGCACCTTACATCCCCTGTAGATTGACCCAAAAACAGGGAGACCAATTGTTGTACTCTTACCTTTGACCCAGGATCCAGCGGTGTGCTGCAGCGCATTACATCCCTCAATCAATCCAGGAATTCAGATGGAGACTCAGAAGGACTCTGTTTGACTGCATATATAGCTCACCAATTTATAGTTTTGGGGATTGCCCTCTCCATTCCTTTTGTAATCCAATCCTGATATCCCTGCAATCTTTCCATATGTGCAGATCTATTAACATCCCACTTTGGGTCTTGGAGAGGGAAATATTCCTTAATGTCTGTAAGAGACTAGGTTGGCTGGAAATGTTTGTCTCAACGTTGCTGCTGCAGAGAGCCTCAACATCCTGTTGCTGTGGGGGAGTACGCGCAAAATGTCCCTGAAGAAACCACCGTATCCACCCGAAGCTAGCAGTGTCTACCAAGCTGTGAAACCACCGTGAAGACCTGGGCATGCGCCCGTGGAGGAACATGGGGCAGCACTTATGGTAATGAGCTCCGTGGAAATGGGCGGACTTTTCAGAGAAATCGTGGGGACCGGGACAATAAAAGAACTGCGTACTCCCCTCTCAAAAACTGGAAAAAGCTGGAAAAAACCGGAAAGACAACTGAAAGAACTGAAAACTGAAAAACTGGAAAAAGCAACTGAAGAGCACCTGTAGCGCTTGGGACTGGGACTTCAGCTGGAACCTGGACTTGGACCCTCCATCACCCACATAAAGACTGAGTCAACTGGATGCTGCTGGCTTTGTGGTGGTGGTAACTAGTCTTGCTATCTCTCTTCCATTTTCTTGCTTAGGTCTGCCTCTTTTTCCTTTCTTCTTCCCTCTGTCCTATCGCTATTATCAGTTGTTATAGGAAATAAAACTTGTAAGGTTGTACGGCATCTGACCTCTTTTGTGTCTTAAATCTCGCTTTTGAGATCATTTAAGAACCCTCCCTGATATTGGATCAGGACAATGTGCCCTCCTGTGATCTTATAATGATCTTCAGCTAGGTTCCCTGCTGTTTTTAAAATCAGCTGTTTCTCTGTCTTGGTCATATATTCCAATAATAGCTGTATATCCTTCCAATCAGGGTTATGCTGTTTTACAATAAATTGGAAATGTTTAGTTACACTTACCGGATCACTCCTATAATCTTTTGCAACCTTTTTCCATTCCCCTAGGTCAGCAGTAGAAAAGGGTACTTTGATTAACATCGTCCCACCATCCGGCCTCACCGCCTCTCAGAGAGGTGGTTGTAAAGCTGTTGAGGTAGTTTTCTTCCTAGTACAGGAAGATACAGGGCTGTCTGGGGGGGTCAGAGTTCTATCCGAGTCTGCATCCTGTTCCTGTGGTCAAGGGGGAGGCTTAAACAAATCAGTTAGATCTTGTTCTGGTGCCTGATGGATTTTATTTGTCTTTGTACATCTTTGTCCAATACTACATGCCAAACAACACTGCCTCAGTTTACCTCTAAGCTCCTTGTTGTTTTCTCGCTCAACTGCGAGCACCATGGGGTCCTGTGGGGGTACCATTCCACAGTCCCTTTGCCACTCCGGATGGTTTCGGAGGGTGAAAAACATGTCTGCATATGAAACCTCATCCCATTTTCCTTCTCTCCTTAAAAACAGCATTAGTTGTAATAGAGTATTATAATCTATTGACCTATTAAGTGGCCACTTCGTATCACCCTCTAACTTACACAACGGCCACCACTGATTGCAATACTTAATAAGGTTCTTTTTATTTTCCGTACCTCCGGTCCCAACAATATCTTTCAAGTGGGCAATTACACAACCCAGAGGACTCTTCCTCAATATTCCCCCTTGATTGTTTCCCATTTTATAACTTCTCCTTTTAATAAGCTTCCATGCAAATCGTTTCTTACACCTCTTTACAGTCTTCTCCCAGTTTTCCTCCCACACGTCCCAAATTTCCGGGATTAAATTTTCCTTTCCACAGACCAATTTCACTATTTTGGCTACCTTTCCAACCACAAACAATATACGTACTGTATACGTACTCCGACCCCTCTTATCCCAGGGAGTCCAAACCCAACACTCAGGGCATTCAATATCCCCTCCACAATCTATTTGCAACCTCTGTTTACACCACACACATTCCAGGACATATGAGGGCATACACTCATTTCCTGGATGGAAAAGACACCACTCAAATACCCACATTTATACAATGCACCATACAAGGACTTTCTTATACCAACACCACAAAATGATTAAGATAATCAAACTAAAACTTACAATTACAATGCTAACATATAAATTCAAGTTCCAAATCATCAGTGAGTCACACTTCGTTCGTCTCTGGCCGTACCCCTTGTGGAGTTACAAACCTGCGGATCAGAACTCCACACACGCTCCGCAGCTGAGCTGTGTCTCTTTTACTCAAACATTCAATCCACAGTTTTAGACATTTACACATTAACGAGCATATATACACATATTAATCTCAACATAACATTTCCACATACTCACACAAAATCTTTAACATTAAATTTCCAAACATTCACATCATACAATCATCGCTCCAGTTGACAACCTTTCAGCAGCTGCAAAAATGTACCAAGCGCAATTGTGAGGGGGTCCGCTTACCCTTCTCCTGCCTCATATACCAGTCATCGACAGGTCCATCCTGGCTCCCGATACTGGGATGCAGCGGTCACCCCAGATTTGCTCGATCTACCCCAAAGATTGCTGGCGGCCGCTCTATCGGTCAGCAAATCCCCCCTTGTTACCATACAGGGTACCCTCCTCCCATACGGGGACTTACGCTGCACGCCAGATGTCTCTGCACGATTTACCAGCTGCCCCGGCCCGTACTTTTACAGGTTCCCTTTGTGAAACATACCGTTTGGTCCGCGGCTTCAGGAGGTCGCCGTCCTGCTCCCGCGGTGAGCGGCTGGCAGCGGAGGCTCCTCCGAGGAAAGTGCTCGGGGCGCGCCGAGGGGCGTCCGCTCCGCAGTCGGTCCCGCAGCCGAGCAGAGAGTCTCCTGGCTGGCTCGCCAAACTAACGTGTGGAAACAGACTCCACAGTCAGTGAGATTATAAAGTAGGTATGTTCATTCAGCGCTGGGCAGCACGGGGGGTAGTCCCACCAAAGTCGCGTGCGCCTGACTCGGCAGTTCACTTCAAATTTATACAGTCAAGTGTTACATATACATAGAGTTTCGCAATACGCCTATACATAGGCATGATCTATCCCCGCTTCATATTAAAATTAGTTCCAAGAAGTAATTTCCCTAAGTTCTTCCCAACTGCGCCTGCGCAGTGCCTCCTTGTGGTGGTCATCTGGAGTTGTGAAGATGAAGGCTGTATGTCTTCTTCGCGGTGAACTCTTAACCTTCTGTCCCTGCGCAGACTCAGTCGCTCCTTGGCATTTATCCAAATCACAAGGCCGGTCTTGGCTGGTTCTTGGGGTCCACTTCTGCTTCTTATCAGGGACTGTCTCTTGTCCCAGCCAGCCTCAACAATACAAACGTTAAACATCACCTCTCATCCCCTTGGGCCATGTCTACCTCTATTGAAATTTCTTTAACTTCATTACAAGCTAGATAATTATTAAACAGATCCTATCTACATCCATATATCTACTATATCTACTAAGGTTCCTTTGGCTCCTGGTCTCACCTGGGAGCTTTCAAAGCAATCACAGTGCAGACTGGTTTGGAGGTAGGCTCCCATTTCACAGCCCAGCTCTGAAAGAGCTACGTAGCCTGGCTCTATGGGTGGGTATTGCTTAAAGCCAAAATCATTGCTGACCTACCGCTCTATGGTGGTTCTAATTCCTAGTCTCACGTGCTGGAAAATACCAAACACCACTTTTAAAGGAAAACTAATACCAATTTCATCCTTGCAGCTTTTGATTTCATATGACCAATTCAAATGAAACAAGCCAGGAATTCCTTACTTACACAAACTCACTCGGTTACAGCCCACAGTAAGGGACGCTGGACTAAACTCATGCTCAATTTCTTTGGAAGAATTCTGAAAGGAAAAGGAACCCAAGAACTGTCACACTGTGTAAAATTCTATTCTACAGGAGATCTTTGTTTCCTTGCTTGCTTGCTTGCAGAACTAAAAGGCAAGGTCTACTCTCTTGTTCTGTGACTTTATTTTCTTTCCTGCTACTATGAGGACTTTCTTCACCAATATCTTTCTACCCCTCCCTCCTCAGGACATTCCCAGGCCTAACATAAAGCTGGAATTTATTGACTAGACTTTAATATAGCAGATAGATAGTGAAAGAGGAACAGCAGCTATGGCACAGACAGAGATTTTAAAACACATCGACAGAGGTGCTGTGGGAAATAACAGCCACTGGACAATACAGGCCCCTAGACATCAGCCCTGGTAAGACACAGTCATAGGAAGCAGAGTAACAGGGCAGGGACAAAAGTGAAAAGTGCCAGAAGCAAGAGGTGAGCCAGGAATACCCATTAGCAAGGCTATCAGCAATACAAAGGACCACAAACAACAAAACCACCACGTAAGCTTCTTCAGGAGAAGGTAAAAACAATTTTGTCACAGAGATAAGATAAGAGAAGAATAGATCCCTCCCTGATGGTGCTTCTCTTGCACTAAGCTCAGGTTCAGGTGAAATTCCAAACTTCAGATGGCCAGAGATCTTTGCATTTTAGTCTCAGAGCATTAACTAAGTTAGGAAAATTATCTGCAGTGACCGGCTGACCGTCTCCCAGTTCTTTCTTCCTTGGACTTCTACTGGTGCTCTTGGTAAGCAGAAAGATGCACAGGCTCAACTCCAATCATCCTGACCAGACAGCCTCCTGTCAAAATCGCAGGCCTGGAAGGCATTTGGATGAGAGCTGGAAATGCAATCTATTCAACACCCATATGACTGCGGCACTTCCATGCTCCTCCTTCTGAATCGACTGCCGATGCTGTAAAGTCAGTCCTACGTGTACTAAGCAGACAGATTTCCTTCATGTTTTAACAAGACCCTTCCCTTTTCGAGATGCACTCTAAAACACCAGCTGGATTTGGATCCAAAGTCATACACTGCTGATAAACTGAACAAGAGCCCCAGAGGAATGATCAGAAGAATCCTGAGAAAGTACAGGCACTACTGAGATGTTTTTTCCTAAACCTGATCTTTCTTCTCATCCTGAATACCAAAAGAAAACAAATGGAAAGCAAACCAAATGGAAGGCATGTCACAGAAGCACCTGGCTCTGATCTCCTAAAAATGCACGAGGGAGAGGTCATCTGCTCAGTATTCCATGCGGTGCTCCTGACATCTGGTCTGGTATTCATAAAGACACCAGTTTGTGTCTGGAGCTCCCTCTCAGTGTAACAGTGCCCTGACTAGTGCAAATTGCAGGTACAAGTCATGGTGGCACAAGCATCTCTTCTGGAGAAGGTTCTTCTCACCTGAACTGGTATTTGCCAAGTTGATGATTCACTCATCATAGTTCCAGTTTACCTGGAAAGAGCTCAGGACATGTCCTCCCACATCAGTTAACACAACAGGAGGTTACGGTGATGTCTGCCACCTACCACATCATTTCTCAGGGTCCAATATGCTAACCTGGAGCTCCAGCTTCCAAGGACCCTAATGTTTGGGAAATTCAGCCACTGTACAAGGAGAGGAAGCATTCTGGGGACAGCGATTATAGCAAAGCGGGGAATAAAAAAAAGCATCTTTCAGAGGATGACCCTTATCCCACCAACAGAGTGTTTGGAGCACCTGAGGAAAGAAGCCAGAAAGGGCATGGGTAGAGAGACCTGTCACTAATCCTGCAAAGGTAAGCTGAGGGGAAAAAAAGGGGATACAGGTTTTGGAGACAAATCAGCCTGCTTGTTTTAGAGAAGTTCTTCTGTACTGAAGGCGCCTGAGGAGTTACCAGGCAGTCTCCTTCCTATCTTGAAAATCCAACAAACCTGTCAAAAACCCCTCTTCTGAAAGAAAGTTTTGGGCTTACAACAAGGTGAGGGCTCTTCCAATACAGGAGTTTACCTGTGCAGGCTGAAGGTAACCATGCAACTAGCAGCACCTGAAATTGCAGGCCACTGTATATGCAGGGGATCCCTGCAGAGCAGTTACATTGAGATTGGCCCTTTGAAAACAGTCCTACAGGAGCAAGCAGGCAGTATGCCCTGGCCAGCAGGGAGCAAGCCCACAGACGATATTTGCGTAAAGGCTCAGCCAGTTGTGGAGAGGTCCAAAAGGTTTCTGAAATGGGGGCAGCACGTCATCATGCAGAAACATGCAGAAATCTGGGCATCTGATGCAACTGTTCACCTCCCAAGGAACGGTGGGAGAAGAAGCTGTTCCTTTTATACCACCAGGCAACTTCCTTTGTGGACAACCCCAAGAGGAGTAAGTTTGCCTCCTCGGAGAAGACTCTCTCCAAAGAGCTGGAGAGGGAAGGCAGCCAGGAAGGCAATAGTGTGGCAGGGGTTTGAATTAAATGCAGAATGGCTATCAGGATCCAGAAAATGGATGAAATGCACTGGGAGGATGGGCAACAGCCAGGAGGAGGAGAACAGGGGGGTGAGGGAAGACCCTCTTACCTAAAGGGTGTGCCTAACAGCAGTGCTGTCAGAGCAGCCTTTTAGCTTGTAGGCTAAAAGAGAAAGAATCTCACCCTCCTGACAAGGTCTCTGGAGAACAGTGGGTTTAGAAAGCAACTGCCAATCCCTCTGGAACAATCCTGTCGTAAATCTGCCTTCTGATGACATAGCGAGAAAAAACATGACACTGTTTCAAGAAGAGGGAGATGCCTGCAAGGCCATCTGCACAGAGGAAGGACACTGGTGAGGAGTGGCAAGTACTCGCACCGAAGCCAGTGTCAAGGTGTCAGCACCCACTGTTCACCCTTCATGGAGTTCTGCACAAAGGAGCACGTGAGGTAAAAGAGGACTGGAGTCTCTTGAAGACAAGGCAGGGCATCCTTCAGGTTCAGCTCTGAGAGGCTAAGCTCACCCCTAGAGTTTGTAGCTTCACAGTCAGAAAAGCCTGTGTCGGCTCCTGGTAAAACTCATCCTGTGGCTAAGCTTGACGAGCAGGAATCACAAATGTCTCCATGCAGGTGATGCAGGTGAAAAGGGAAAAAAAGTTACCTGAAAGGCATTTTTATGCTTGCCACTAAGAATCTAGGACTAAACAGATGCTGTTGTCTCTTTCTGAATATTCTGTAGCTTACCGTTTCAAATCCATGCTTTGCTTTACTCGTATGGCGAAACACACTTGGCTCCAGTTCTAAAAATAAGTCAAACAGGTAAGAACTGAGTTTACCAAAAGTCACAAAAAGGAAACAATCTTGTAAATGGCTAATCAAGTATTTCATTAGAAAGCAGGGGTTTAGTACCTCCCTCTAGCCAACAAGATAGATACCCTTAATCTGTACTCATGTTTCAAAGTCTCATTTCAAAAATGAAAATAGGCACTCACTCCAGTATTAGGCTTTCTGCTTTTCTAGTAAGCCCAACAAGCAGTTAAAGAGAAAAATAGTGTGACGTGACAGGGAAAGGCGGATGAGCAGCAAGCTGAGAAAGCTTGCAAATCCTACAAGATTACTGACACAAGAAGGGCAGGTAGCAAAGAACCATAGAAAGATCTTACAAGACTCGGTTGTGGAGCAATAAAATGGCAGAGAGGTACGAAGTGATGCAGATGGGGAAAACCAGTCCTGGCTTCACACACAAAATAGCGCTCTTGGAGCTGATCAGCATCACCTGGAGATTCTGATAGCTCAAAACTCAATAGCATCCCAAGAAAACCCAAATCCAAATGCCTCATGAGGACTTACGAGCAAAAGAGCTTGTCCAAAAAGAAAAAAAAGATGAAGAAGTGGTCTGACTACAGTAGGCACACTCCTTCCAGGGTGGGGGAATGCTCAGACTGAATGCTCAGCTCTTCAGTCTAACAGAGTAATCACAGAAAAATGACAGAAGGCTTGAAGTTGATGCCTGACTGGCTTAATTTTGAAATCAAGAATACACTTTAGAATTATTAACTGTTTTAATCTTTTCTGGAATAGCATAACTGCTGGGGCAAGACACAGGACTAAGAGAGAACTGCCAGAGAGAACTGCCAGACTGGACCATGAAATAGCCCTTTCTAGCCTTGTATTTTATGAATCTACAACTCACACCTTGGCTAAAAGAGATTAGAAAGCATTCTGGATCTTGGTCTCATTCTTCACTCATGTCCAGCAGTTCTATTGTGACTAGAAACTGATGGAGGGGATGGGGTGGGGAATGAAAGGACTACCTCTGTGTGAGCAGGAAAAGAACTGGCTTCAGACTTCTCCCATTATAATCTCTGCATGAAATATATTTGGGAATTGGGAACAATATAAGGCAACAAGGGAGATGATTTGACATGTGGTCTGTGCATCGCCATGGAAGGCGAAAGGTGAGCATAAACACTTCCGACTACAACGTTGCATCTGGGACTCTCTGCCACATACTTGTGAATATTAAGTACAGACGTGAATCTTCTGTTTTTAAAAGCTATGCTCCATGAAAGAAAGAAGCCTGCCAGACTATAAATAAGAACGGCCTTGCCTCTGAAAGGTAATCAAGAACTAAGCTTGCAGTTAGCCAACACGAGCCCGCATTGCACCCTCGAGCTGAAGGCAGCCAACAACACCCTGAGCTGCGTTAGGAAGAGTTTTGCCAGCAGAGCGTGGCTCAAGACGGGACACGTAGGCTCAGCGACGCCGCGATGAATTTGAAATTCTTCAAAACCAACAGCAAATTTAAGTTGGGGGCCAACTTTCATTAAAATTGGCCAATGGGTTTAAAAGCTACAGCAGGGGGTGGAGAAACAAAGGCAAGGAGATGTGGGTGGGGGAAACGTGCTTGCTCCCACTAGCCTTGTTCCCTTGGGACACCAAACTGATGCCTGCAACTTGATGTTTGGTTGGGTGTCTTTTTTACGGAAAAAATTTGTGCTTCTCATTCGCACCTTGTTGGGATGGGAACTTCCGTCATGCCCGAGAGGAGGACAGCCGGGCTCAGGCGGACAAATGCCACGATGGGCTGGTGAAGGAAATCCAGCTCTCCTACGAGCACGTTGGATGCTTCAGCCCCGTTGGGAATTTTCTTCAGGAAGCTCAGCTCCGCCTGGGCACGACAAGTGATTTTCAACCAACTACCCCAAAAGCAAAGCCCACAGCGCTCTGCAGCACACTCTGCAGCCAAGTTTGCAAGAGCAAATCTGGCCCTGTAAGAAAGCTACGAGTGTCTCACCTTGCTTAAATCCACTGTTCTGCTCTCACGGTTCACCCCATCTTTAGCTTCCGCAGCGGTGGGAGAAGGACAAGGGGTGATTTTTTGGGCTGGTAGGAAGAAGACAGACACTCAGAAAGATGGACAAGGAGCAACTGGGATGCTTCTCCTTTGCCCGGACAAGTCCAATGGGGCCAAAGCCCTGCAGAAACCCTCACCTGGCTTGTAGAGGAGGTGCAGGTCTGACTGCCTCTTGCTCACATCAGCAAACGAGCAGACAACGGGTGTAAGAGTCGGTCAGAAAATAAGCATTGTCTCAACATTGTCATCAGGAACATGAACAGTACATTACCTGACAACGGCCTGTTTGGAGCGCAGCAGCCAATCCCAAGGACAGAATGTGCGGTACAAGGCTCCTGGAAGGTACCTGGCTAGAGCCGTTAGAGATAACCGCATAGCTACTGTCAAAAAGGATGGATTGCAACCGTTGCCATAACATCGATGAAGAAATCATGAACTCTAGATGAACTTTGCTTCATTATAATACCAAAACACACCTGCTGGTCGAAGGCTACCCGCCTCCAAGACTTACCATGCCTCAGACACTGACCCTGCGCCTGCGTGATAGCCTCGCTCGAGAAGGGCGGAGATATGATAATTGTATTCTGAGAAGGGTGGAGACTCCTGAGGCAGAGGTGGAGCAAGGTGTGTTACTAAGCATAAAAGATGACTTCTGAACAATGGAAATTTGAAGCTTCCCCACCAAGGACCACGACAATCGACGACGCAGCATTAGCTGGACCCGGGACCGTTAGGACGTCTTGAGATCAGCGGCGGTAGCTATAACCTCTCTTTCTCCTCTCTCTAAACTTAACTTTACTTTCCTCCTTTCTTTCACCCATCTCTAACTATCGTGTGCCTCTTCACAGGCAATACAATAAAGTTTTACTGTGTGATTACTGATATCCCCTTTCGTGTTGGTCACCTTAATTTTGCACTTTCGAGATCGTAGCAAACGAACCATCACGAGTCCACCGAGTGGACCGTGACAACGGGGAGAAGGTTGTTTGTCTTCTCGTTCTGATGGTGGTGCTTCCTCAAAAGGACTTCTCGAACTTGCGCCCGCCTGTGCTCGTCAAACTCCGTGGACTGTTCTTGCTGGGCCAGGACCATATCTGAGGACGGCAAAGGCAAACAAAGCCATCGGAGCAGAAACCCCAACAAGTCCCGACCCCCAAAGCCCCCGGGGAAGGCTGTGCCACACAGGCTGTACCCTAACGCGGGCTCAGCCTTGCATAGCAAGGCCTTTTAATAACGTTCAGCCTTTGCAGCGAAAACGAGAATTTTCTTTTGCTAAAAAACATCATCCAAGTGCTTATTCCTCATTCCTCTAAGATAAATATTTCCCATTCTAAATAACGCAATTTTCTTGCCCGGCCTGGCCTTTCTGACTCTACACGTTTACCCAAATTATAAGCAATCTATAGCACAGACGCTCCCCGAGTTTCCCAGGCTGATCGAGTGCAATTTGCCGAGCCCAGGGAGAAACGTGCTAAGAACGGCTCCGACTTCTCCAGCCCTTGAAAGGGCTGAATGGAGACCTGCCGCCAGTCAGAGATAACTTCTCCAAAGCGGCTTTTGCAATTAACTTCAAGTGTCTTCCCCACAGAAATACACTGCTTGGTCATCGCCAGATAAACTCTGCCTTAAAACTCTTAAATGCTGGATGTTAAGGCAAAAGGAAAAAAAAAGAACGTGAGGAAACAGCTTGTAAGAAGTAGTTCCTTTAAGGAGGTTCAGCTCTTACGCAGACTCCGTATTTCTAAGAGCAGCCTGCTAAGCCCTGACACACACTCCTTTTTGGCTGGAGAATATTCTCTACTGGCTGCTGCAACCCCACAAACTGCTTTCAAAAGGACCCCGTATTGGAATAAAAAACTGGTGCGACTGTTGCACGCCCAGTCTACATCCAAAAACAGCTCATGAGAAAAACACAGTGGGACTTCTGGAAAAGGACGTGCCAGTGGGGCAGGGTTTGATTTGGGAGTGAAGAGCACCGTGGCGAGCTGAGCTCGGCCGCTCCCGGAGGGATGCAGTGCCCACGGTACCTGCAATCTCTTCCATGCTGTTGGCACAAATGTCCAGCAGCACCGTCCCCTTGCTGATGCAGCTCCTCAGCTCGGAGAGGCTGTGCAAGCACAGCGTGCCAACGTAGGGCTTGCTCCAGCGCTCGCCGCCATCTTCCACGTCCTCCTCAAACTTCAGCCACCTGCGGACATCGGGTGCGATCAGTCCCATTGCAAGAAAACAGCCACAGGTGGGAGAAGGTTTTGTGCCATCCTGGCGCAGAGCGGATGCGCAGAACGGTGGCCAGGGTGTCCAGGGAGGAAATGAGGATTAAGGCTAAAGGGAAGAGGAGGAAGCGCACACAAACAGCAAAGATCAGGACTTTATTGGCAGTAGCGGCAGTGCAGGCCAGCTTTAAGACAGCAAGAATTTCATAGCAGAAGTGGTCAACCTCGCAGGGGCCCCAGAAAGGCAGGTGTAAAGCCAGAGAGGCTTGTAGTGTACCAAATACGAACGCCAAAGCCCAGGAAACTGTGGCAAGGGTGAGGCACAGCCTCCAGATCATGATGAGGGCATAGCGGAGGGGACGGCAGATTGCCACGTAGCGAACATGAGACATCACGGCCAGCAGCACGCACTCTGTAAGTGCAAAGATTAAATAAAGATGGATCTGTGCCCCACACCCAGCAAAGGAGATGGTTCTGCCTTGTCCAAGGAGGTTCCTTAGCATACGGGGGACATTGTTGGAGGCGTAGCAGATGTCCGCTATGGAGAGGTGGCAGAGGAAGAAGTACATGGGGCTGTGGAGGCAGTAGTCCAGGCAGATAAGCAGAAAGACAAGTGCGTTTCCCATCAGAGTGCCAGAGTAGAGGGCAGAGAAAAGGCCAAAGAGGCAGCGCTGCAGGGCTGGGGTGCTGCAGAACCCCAGGAGGATGAATTCTGCGACAGTCGCTTCATTCTGCACGCTGTGCTGGAGGTG